>NC_134587.1:33412500-33712500 GCF_037038515.1 Microtus pennsylvanicus | reverse complement strand
AACTCACATTGTCACAGTGATAATTATTAATCATCATTTCCCTTCTTTGCAAACTATCCAGTGAAGTCTGTCTTCTTAGAAGATCATTTTATCTCTAAATATGAAATATTTTTAAAGGAACTGAGAGGTTTTATTTTTCTAGAAAATGGAATTCAAATATTCTCCAATTCATTCAGTATGAGTGTACTGCCCACTTATTTGCCCAAAACTTTTGAGGCATTGAAATAATAACCCCTAAAAATTAAAGTGTCATTATAGAACACCTTTTTCCTATTTATTTTTTAAAAGAAAACAAGTTATCTTTTTTTCATTATACATACCAATCCAAGTTCCCACTCCCATTCCCTCCATATACCCTCAGCCCCACCCCCATCAGAGAGGGTAAGGCACAGTGCTTTGTGGAAGGTCCAAGGTTCTCCCTACTATATCTAGGCTGAGCAAGTTATCCATCCAAAGAGAATAGGTTCCCCAAAAGCCAGAACAAGCAGCAGAAACAAATCCTGGTGACGCTGTCAGTGGCCCCTCACTCTGCCTCAGCCATGCAACTGTCACCCACATTCAGCGGGACTAGTTTGGTCCTATGCTTATTTCTTCCCAGTCCAGCTAGAGTTGATGAGCTCCCATTAGCTCAGGTAGACTATTTCAGCGGGTGTCTGCATCATGGTATTGACCTCTTTGCTCATATTCTCATTCCTCCCACTCTTCAACTGGACTTTGGGAGCTCAGTCCAGTGTTCTATCTATTGATGTATGAAGGTTTTATGGTGATATTTAAGATATTCATCAGTCTAACTACAGGCACGTTCAAGATCGGGCCCCCTCTCCTCTGTTGCTTAGGGTCTTAGCTGGGATAATCCCTGTGGATTCCTGGGAATTTCTATAGAGCCAGGTTTCTTGCTAGCCCTATAATGGCTCCCTCAATAAAAATATCTCTTTCCTTGCTCTCATCTCTGTCCTTCCTCCTCAACTATTCCATTCCCTCAAGTTCTCCTCACTCCTTCCCTTCTTTCCTCCTCTTCCCCTTTCACCCTCCCTTCTCCCCCTACCCCCATGTTCCAGAGATTTGTCAGCCAATCTTGTCTGTTTCAACTTTCCAGATGGATCTATATATGTTTTTCTTAGGGTTCACCTTATTACTTAGCTTCTCTAGAATCATGAACTATAGGCATAATATCCTTTGTTTATAGCTAGTATCCACTTATGAGTGAGTACATACCATATTATCTTTTTGGGTCTGGTTTACCTCACTCACGATAGTGTTTTCTAATTCCATCCATTTGCATGCAAAATTCAAGATATCATTGTTTTTTTTGTTTTGTTTTGTTTACAGCTGAGTAGTACTCTAATGTGTAAATATGCCATATTTTCTTTATCCTTTCTTTGGTTGAGGGGCACCTCGGTTGTTTACAGGTTCTGGCTATTACAAATAATGCTGCTAATAACATAGTTGAACAAATGCTTTTGTAGTATGATTGAGCATCTTTTGGGTATATGCCCAAGAGTGATATTGCTGGATCTTAAGGTAGGTTGATTCCCAATTTTCTGAGAAACTGCCATACTGATTTCCAAAGTGGTTGTAAAAGTTTGCATTCCCACCAGCAATGGATGAGTGTTCTCCTTACTCCAATTCCTCTCCAGAATAAGCTATCATTGGTATATTTTATCTTAGGTATTCTGACAGGTATAAGATGTTGTTTTGATTTGCATTCCCCTGATGGCTAAGGATTTCAAACATTTCCTTAAGTATCTTTAGGCCATTTGTGATTCTTCTGTTGAGAATTCTCTGTTTAGTTCTGTACCCCATTTTTAATTGGGTTATTTAGAATTTTGATGTCTAATTTCTTGAGTTCTTTATATATTTTGGAGGTCAGTACTTTGTCTGATGTGGGGTTGGTGAAGATCTTCTCTCATTCAGTAGGTTGTCTTTTTGTCTTATTGACTGTATCCTTTGTTTTGCAAAAGCTTCTCAGTTTCAGGAGGTCCCATTTTTTTATTGTTTCTCTCAGTGTCTGTACTACTGGGGTAATATTTAGGAAGTGGTTTCTCGTGTCCATGCATTGATGACTACTTCCCACTTTCTCTTCTATCAGGTTCAGTGTGGTCGGATTTATATTGAGGTCTTTAATCCATTTGGACTTGAGTTTTGAGCATGGGGATAGATATGGATCTATTTTCATTCTTCTACATGTTTCCATCCAGTTAAATCAAGACCAGGTGAGCAGTTTAAATAGACCTACAAACTGCAAGGAAATAGAAGCTGTCATCAAAACCTCCCAACCAAAAAAATTCCAGGCCAAATGGTTTTAGTGCAGAATTCTACCAGAACTTCCAAGAAGAGCTAATACCTATACTCTTCAAAGTGCTGGGTGGGAGGAAGGTGGTGAGGGAGTGAAAGGAGGGGAGAGGAGGGGAGAGGGAATCGTGATTGGTATGTAAAATAAAAAAAAAAACACTTTTAGATAAAAATTTTTAAAATGATAAGAATTATTTTATTTCATTGTATATTAATGTGTGCATGCATATGTGTGTGTGTGTGTTTACACATATGTGGGAATGCATGCTGAGACTAAATATATCATTGGCCCCTCTGTAGCTGTAGTTGGGGATGGTTGTAGGCCACTTGACAAGTGCCTGGAAACTAAACTCCAGTCCCCTGCAGCAGCAGCACTCTCTCTGGACCTCCAAGTCATTTCTCTAACCTCAATTTTCTTTAAAATGTATGTGTTATGCGTATGTGTGTTTGTGTTCATGTGTCTATGGGTGTTTACATGTATGTGACCGTGGCACACTCGTATTATAGGGCTAATGTCGTGGTCAGAGGACAGCCTCCAGTGTCAGTGCTTTATCTCACCCTTATTTGAGGCAGGGTCCCTTATGATTCACCACTGTTTATTCCAGGCAATTCTTTTGCTCTGCCTCCCCTTTTTCTGGAAGCATGCTAGTATTACAGATGTGTACTACTGAATATGTTGGCCCTGGAGTTCCAAACTCCTGTTCTCACATGTTTGTGGCAAACATTTTATCCCCTGAGACCTAAGAGTCTTTTACAAAACATTACACTATATAAAATGTATTTTAGTTGCCTTGACTAACGCGTGTTACAGGGAGCACGGGGGTCCCTTTGTCCCGACCACCTGGCTAGCTTACACCCAAAATAATCACACAGAAACTGTATTAATTAAAACACTGCTTGACCATTAGCTCTAGCCTCCCATTGGCTAACTCTCATATCTTGATTTAACCCATTTCTATTAAATCTGTGTTCACCACGAGGTTGTGGCTTACCAAGAAAGATTTAGCATTATCTGACCTGGCGTCTCCATGGCAGCTCTCTCTCACTCTCCTTTCTTTCCCCCAGAATTCAGTTCTGTCTTCTCTGTCTATTTAAGTTCTGCCTTATCAGGCTAAGCAGTTTTTTTTTTATTAATTAACCAATGAAAGCAACACAAAAACAGAAGGACCTCCTACACCAAAAGGGTATGTGTTTTGTGCACTAATTCAACTATAGGGCATGGAAGTACCTTGAACATAATGTTAATACTGTTTATCACTATGCAAGGTCACATTGCTGCCATATTTATCAGAGCAGATAGCCTACCATTTCTGACCTGTGTATACCATACAAAGTAATGTGATCGTAGGTGATAGACTATTCAGTGATCGCAACACAGCTCAAGTTCTCTTTCTCTTCATTACACTGATGAAAAAATCAAAATCCAGGGGCACTGAGCCCTGCACTGTACTGGTAGCAGAAATGGAATTCCATGTCAGATCTCAACACAAAGGCCTGTCTTCTCCTCCCACACAGTATCAAGCCCAGATACTGGTAGATACTCAGACATTTTTTTTTTAATTAACCCTGAACTATGTTCCAGGCTGGATGGGAATGCAGGGAGTATTATTAAACTTTAAACTGCCCCACAAGGAAACTCCGGTGGAAGTTTATTTTACGTAACCACACAACACTGGCAAAAAAAAAAAATATTTCTGCTAAACTGCCAGGTGACTTAGAACAATCCTCAGTTGACCATTTTCTGACAATACAACGATTAACTTCAGTTCTCCTTTGCAGCAGACACCCACAATTCCTGGCCTTGCTCCCCCTCCCCCGCTTTCCTTGGTGCTGTCCTGTAAGCGGGCACCTGCTTGTGTGGATGGGACTGCTTTTCCCACAGGTGACTTTTTGTTTTTTTATCTGTGCCACAGAGTACAAAGAGCTAAACTTGTTTTCTGTTGGTAATTTGGAGAGACATTTCTTGGTGGATGTTTTTTACCGGTTCACAAAACTGGGGTGGGAGTCAGACAATGCCAGAATATATCTCTTGCACTCCTGTTTCTACTTTGGGAGTTTAAGGGATTAAGGGCTAACAATAACAGTAGTTCTTGTGATTGCCCAAGCCTCACCCGGTCTTTCTCACCATTCATAAGATTCGTGTTTGGAATCTACGCTGATGACTGCGGCTGTTGTGTTATTTAAAGTCGATCTTTCAGTCACGATGAGAATGTGCTGCGGCCTCGTTTTGACTTTGCTTAATGTTTCCATCCATGTTTTAGAAATAAGTCAAAATGCTTTCTTGCTAAGTGCATTTTTCTTTCAGTTTTAAACCTATGTGTATTTTAAAGGTCATTCAATCCGTGCATTTCCAATTCCTCCAGCCTTAAGCCATCGCTGCTATTTTGTGTAAAAGGTACTTAATGTCTCAAGAAGCTTATGGTGGTCTTAAAAACCAAATTCAGTTGTTTTTTTTTCCCTCAAGACCATAAGTTTCATTGTGTCAAGAGTGAACAAGCTTGCAATGGACCCAGATCGCAGCCTGTTCAAGTCCAAAAGCTGGAATTTCAGAGGGGTTGGAACTTGGCAGAGCACATTTTCCCATCCGTAGCTCAATCCTCTCCGTTCCCTCCCAGCTTAGGCAGAAACACATGGAAAGGATATCCAGCAGGGCCCTGCTCAGTGACATCTGCATCTGGAGGGGTGTCCTGGCATTCGGCAACACAGCTCTCTGTCCCCCAGGGAAAGGGAAGGCTGAAAACCCCAAATAATAAGAATAATCTATTGCAGATTTTAGGTTACCAAAAGTTGGAGGGAAGAATCACAGCCAAACACTTAGCATTGTTGCGTGTCAAAGGAAGGCTACTGTAATTTCCCCCCTTGGGCATGTATTTTTCATATTATTATGCATAATTATGCATATAAATTTAAATACATTTCCATATTATATTCGAAACTCTCCAATTGTGAAGACATAGGCTAAAACAATTGATGGGAATTATTGCATTTAGGCTGAAATCCTAGTCACTGGAAGCATTGGGCCAGCAGTGGGCGCCTCAAGCAGCAGAAAAGGCTCCCTAGAACATTCTTCAGGATTTAAGAACAATTTTTCTAATAAAGTCAATCTGGGATTAAAGAGGCAGAAGGAGGCGCTGACAAAGAAACCAGAAATGATGTTTAAGAGGCTTGGATTCCAGCTTTGCTGTTTCTTCCTCTGTTGCCTCGGGCAAGTGACTTCACAACTGACTGTCTTTCCTCATCTCAGAAACTGGGGACACTTACACTTTGTTCTCTTCAGTTTTTTGGTTTTTTTTTCCCCAAATTTAGCATTTCGTGTTTCTGAGAAGCTAGCCTGTACTGTGCCCAAAAAAAAGGGGGAGATTCTGATGTTTTCAAAAGAGAAAGAAAGAAAGAAGAAAGAAAAAAGAAAGAAAGAAAGAAAGAAGAAAAAGAAAGAAGGAGGGAGGGAGGGATAAAGAGTTTGGAAATTTTATTACAATTGACTCATTTTGGAAAATGCACAGCCTATTTGGGATAACACTTCGGTTTGGGGAATCTGAAAGAGTGGTAGGAAAGCAGAAAAGTTTGACTTATGACAGGCATGGTAACCCGGGTTTCTATATAGGACCCTGAGGGGTTTCAAAATAGCCAACAAGCAACCTACATCCGGACCACAGCAAGCGACAAAATGACAGGACTCTTTCTGGGCTTTTTCTTAGGGTTTGAATTCTCCTTTAGAAATGTATGTTATGAATTATGATCACTGCGCTACAGCCAAGTATTCACCGGGCTCCAGCTAGATCTTTGTTTAGCGAGCATAAGCTCCCTGCCAGCTGCAAACTGCAGCTGTCTGTCAGCATTTGTGAGGACAAACCACGCCGCTATCCCTGATCGCTTAGCCGTAGACTACACACTGTGTCCTCAGATATGCTCGGCGCACCCTTCGCATTTTCAATACACTTCCTGTGGGGGGTGGGCAGCAGTGCTTTGCCCGCACATTTTGGAGCAAATAGCTTGAAGCTTATGTCAAAATATTTCTTCGAATAATAGAGGGTTCTGTCCCCCCGAAACACTACTTTTTGAAAGACTGTCTCTGGCCTGGCATTTTCAGATTCCTGATATCCCCTAGCAGACAAGGGAAGTTGCCACTGCACAGCCCAGAGCAAGGCCGGCAGAAACTGCAGAGCCGGCCAAGAGTGCAAGCCCAGGCCAGGCGCGGGTCTCAGCACTGGGGAATGTGGGGGTGAGAAGGCCACCAAGAAAGGCGAAGGAGGCAGGGCAGAGCGGCCACTGCCCTGCATCATGGTCTGGAACTGCAGGCAAGATAGAAAGAATCCTTATCTCAGCCTGTCCAGAATGTGCAGCTGAGCCGGAACCCCCGTGCCTTTCCAAGAAGGGGCTTTGAAAGACGACGACGCATTTTCGAGTAGAAATTTGTTGGTTTGTTTTCTATAATTTCTAGGTACGTTTAGGCTAGGAGGACGGCGCTGCAGCCGTGCACATTAAAGCATTTGTGGGTTAGTGGAAGTCTATGCTGTTGTCGTCATCAGAGTAGGTCAGAGAGGGATGGCAATTTTGATAATACTCTGAGAATTACCCCCCAGGAACTTAAGAATGGCTGATCAGGCATTATTTGCCTGGTAAAACGGGATGAAAGGTGTTTGGGGTTAGGGTTACTCCTTGTATACTTCAGGAAGACAAAGTGTCATCAGACCCTGATTGTGGATATGTCATTTGGGGAATTTTGTTTAATGATTATATTCTCTAGCAAAAAAGAAAAAAAAAGAAAGAAAGAAAATGAAAAAAAAATGGAATTCTTCCCATTCACAGGGGTATTGTGAGAACTGCTTTTTGCTCCAAAACAGTATTGTTGCTACAAGACATGTTCTCTCTAGGGAGGAGAGACACAATACAAATGCAAATTCACAGCAAAACTGTACCATATGCAACTCATGCCCAAAGTTGGCCTAAGTCACTTACCCAAGAAAATGCTCTAAAGTTGGGGAAAAGACACATCCCCCGCCGCCACGTGTGTGTGTGTGTGTGTGTGTGTGTGTGTGTGTGTGTGTGTGTGTCCTCTGCGAACCCGCTCTTGAGTGTTTAGGGTTATGTGTGTTTATCGGCATGGGAGCACTGGCCCAAACATAAACACTTTCTTTCCCACAACTTTAACATATACACAATGCTCGGAAATAGTTTCTTTCAGGAGGAGCAGCCATGAGAGCCACAGGGCAGTAAATGACAGCAAAGCACGGTGAGTCCATGGTTGTTCCCTGCTCACGAGGACTGTAAAATGAAAACAAAGACGGCAAGGAATCAATATTTTCAAAACGAATAGCAACTCGCAGCGCCTGAGTATTTGGATTGCTAAGTGCCTCCGCTTCTCTGTGCTGTGTCTGCTGCCTCGCGCGTCGTGAAACCCTTTCGCTGGATGTGCTACATACGATGAGCTTGGGTGTTATAATAAACAGAGAGGAAGGCTGCAATAATGTATTTTGGTTAGAAAGAAGCACTTGAAAGAAATTGGTTTTGCTATACACATGATGTGAGCCAATCAATAGTGGTTTAGTCTGACAAGCACTGTCAATACCCACTGTCACAGTTCAGAAAGTCTTTAACAGATAGTGCTTCGAAGCCCAATCGTTTTTTAACACGTGTTCAAAGTCTTGAAATGCAGTCTACCTGGCAGATACTAATCGCAGGTAACTCTGGAGATTATGTTTCAGATTTTCCTTTAATGGAGAAGCGAGGAACGGTTCGTTTAAATGCACACATATAAAACACTTATGTACATGTGCATCTATATAAATAAATGTGTGCATAAACATGCAGCAGCCAAGAGTAAGCTCTAATGATAGCAGATAGAGAGCAAGCGCTCAGGAAAGGTTGAAAATGTTAGATGCTGTGCTGCAGGATGGGGAGTGGGAGGTTTACACCTGTTCTGCTTCTTGTTGATTATGAATGGGTACAGCCCTAGCCGTATAGGACACTTCCCACCACCTTAAGAGTAGCAACAATTGCTAGCGTAGGCTGAATGCTTAGCATATGCTTGTCATTCTGCTGCGTGCTTTGCTTCTATCAGGGCATTTTCCTTGCACATCAGTCTCTGGTGTGGATATCGTTAGCCTCGTTTAACAAATAAAGGCAGACGTACACACACACACATGTACAAAATAAAACCTCTTGTGTAGGTTAAATAAGATGCCACGCTAAGTGACAAGTTGAAATATTATAGTTAGCGTTCATCAGAGAGTGAGAGAACGGGAAAGAGAAAGGCGCACACCTGGTTGTTGTTGTTTAAAGAAAGAACATGAGCATTGGGAGGAAACTAGAGCTCTTTTGTGCTTTCCCAATAAATACTATTGCTGAAGTCAAATACTCGTCTCGCAAAGCAACAGGAATGACGTAAGTCACTGATCTCTGTGATTGGGCATAGAGAAGAATGAGATGTCCTGGCAAGCGTTTAGAAAAGAGCAGAGAGAGGGCTTGCAAAGGTGGATGTGTTCCCTGACACTGTTGGCTTGGTACGTAAGTATGTCAGTCTTGGGAAAACCACGCATGACATCTGGAGTAGAGCTGAGAAATTGTCATAGATGGCTAGCTCCTTTTGTCTTAAGGGAGTGCCAATCTTTAGCTAGAGCTCTCTTTTGATACTCAGTGTTGTCTTGGCGTCATACAGTCACTTGCAGAGTGGCTAGTGAATCTCCTGGGAGTGTGCTGCCCTGTGGCAGCAGACGGCTCCCACTGCCAGATGCCCTCTTCAGTGATGATACTGGCAGTCCCAAGATGGTTCAGTCATCAGCTCCTTTGCTGTCCCTTGATTTACTCATGTCACCTAAGGCAGTCCGTTTCCCTCTCAGGCCTACAACAACGCACAGCACCATGCTCTAGAGTCCACAGTTCTTGGAATGCAGAGGATTCAAATGTTATATTGAAAGTACCGAAGAAAGGCAAGGCAGATGGTGACATTTTTATGTCATTAGACATTGATAACATGATGGAAAATGGAAAGGCAGGACATTGACCTATGACTCAAATAACCCTGTATTCTGGCTCTGTTGCCCACCTGTTACATGATCTCAGAACCTCAGATTCTTAACATAAAGAATGGGCAATTAACATGATAGAACATACCAGGCTGAGAGATTATAGTAAATAAATAAGACACACCTTGCTTGGAAAGTTCCTTGGTGTATAACAGGTACTCCCAAAACACTGGTCATTATTAGGAACAAATATATTAGGATAACCAGAGTGGTTAACCAAAATTGAAACTAAGACTGTTTTAGATGACTCAGTAATTTATCTATATCTATAACTACATCTTTATCTAGACCTAAATCTATGTCTATACCTACATTTTTATATATTTCTCTATATACATCTATACCTATTATAACCCAGGTTTCCCCCTATATCTGTATCTCCATCTACATCCATGCCATTTCTATCTGTATCCTATACCTTTATCAATGCTTATACATATTTCTAAGTGTTATGCGTATTTCTCTTTTCTTTTGGCTGTGCCTTTGGTGATTGTTACTATATATGTGTACATGTGTGTGGAGTTAGCAATCACTTTCTACCTTTTATTTTTATATATTAAAGTGAAGTCTCTCACTTAACCTCCTTCTCAGCAGTTGGTTTAGACTAGATGATGGATGAACTTCAAAATTCACCTATCTCCCCTAGCACCCAGCGCTACATTGGTATGAGGTCCAGCTTTTCATGTGGTGCTGGACATTAAAACTCTGTCTATTGCTTGCCTGGCAAGACCTTTACCCACAGAGTCTACTCATCAGCCCTGTATTTTGTTTATAATTCAAATACATACTTAAAATGTTTCTTCTAACTAAATATTATTTTAATTTTTAAGACATTTCTCACTCCACACTCTTCATACATGAGCGTGGTGGTTGTGGTGGTAGTGGTGGTGGCGGTGGTGGTGTATGTGTGTGGGTGTTTCTATTTTGGTTCAAATTTCATGCTTGACAATTTTTGGATGTAGAATAGCATATTCTTTTCTAAAGATATGTTGTAGCATCCAAAAGACCAGGGATTCTGAGAGTTAAGGGAAAATGACACAGTTCTGTCGCTCTGCTCCATACCTGTCAAAATGCATCTCTACACATTTCCTGGAGTGTGGAAGCTAGTGTACACTCATTCTACTGGCTCTCCTTGTGAGTGTGCGCACTGAGAGAGAGTTTAAATAACCCCTAATTCAACAGTGTGGATTTTAGGGTTTGGCTCAGATTGCCCTTGAAATAATCAAAACCATTCAACGTAATTTTTTTTTATTCTGCAATGTTCCTTCCTTTTTCACAAAATGTCTGGATGGGAATTTTCTAGAACTCTGCTGTGCCATTAATTACCATGATTACAACTCCATGGTCCATCATCTTTGGAGACTGACATTCACATGTTCTGTCAGGCTCTTTTGGTTTAATTGGGCTGTGCCTGTTTCCTATCATGGCAGTACCCATTTCTGCTTTTAATATACCACCTTTGCTCAAGGAGAACAGGTTCCTACCGCAACGTACCTTCTGTCTGGATGGATGACCCATGCTACCTCTCTCTTTCTCTCGCGTAATTGAAATTTTAAAACCAGCTACTGCTTTAGCTCAGGAGCCACTTACTTTATTAACAAATTTATCAAAGTTGTGAGTGGCTCTCAGAAGAGTTTACTGGCACTGTGTCAATTCATGAGGAACCAAGATAAAATAGCTGGTCAATAGAAGAATGTTTTAATGAGCTGGCCCCATAGCTTACCCTGCTGATGGTCCTGTTTCAGGGAACAACCACATTGTGTTTCTCTTCGTGTCCAATAGTTGGAGGCTATTAAGGTCTACTTTCTCTTCTCCCCTTTTGTTCTTTTGGAAATGAAGTATAAATTCAAACAGCAGTGCAAAGATCTTTTTGAACTCTCGATCATAAAAAGAAACTTGATAAATCTGTCCTGAAAGAAAGGCTGCATATTGCAACCATGAGTAATTCGCCGACAGTGAACTCATTAGAGGAGGAAGACATGTATACACATATTACTTGGAAAAGTAGCCATGGAATTTACATAGGGATGAATTATAGTAGTCGCCGTCTTTTTTTAATAACACTGAGATTATAAAAATGGGTTCAGACTTGACTATTTAGCTAGAAAATTTATTCGGAGAGTAAACAATTTCACTATATGAATTCTCACTTCTCCATAAAAGGGTACAGAGCATAAATATGGACCGCTGAACATATGATGTATGCAAACTCTTCCACTATGAATCAAATCGTCTGTTTCGTATTTTTACAATGTCGAAGTGGGAACGAAGCAGTTAAAACAAAGCGCTGCTGTTAAAATCCCTGCATTAACTCTGCTAATTATTTCCAGACTTAATCATGATTTGTACTTTGAGTGAGTCACTCAAAGTTTCAATAACTTACTTTCTCAAACTATATATTGAGAGTTGAAATTATGGCTTCTATTTACATTGAACATATGGAAAAGAAGGAGATAGTAAATGACCCACAGTGTATTAAGCCTAAATCTTCCCCCTTTGTCCCTCTAGTGTAGGGAGTAACATTTAAAACCTGCATGCTCTAGACCCGCCTGCTGGAAGGGTCATGCTGGAAAGTCTGTCCAGTCCAAGCCCATCATTAGCCCAAGTGTGTACAGCCTGGGAAGAGTCATACAAAGGCAGAAACGAAACATAATGAATGTCCTTTTTCTTTTCCATCAATTTTGGGTAAGGTACTGGTAAGAAGGTATCAATACAGAATGACCCCCCAAATACAAGAAAGTTGTGTTGGAAAACCTGAGTTGAAACAACAGCACGCTTGTCGGGACAGTCCTTGGGATGGTTTGAGAAGTACCTCAGAACCTCTGAGGATGAAGAGTCTGGTTTGACCTTATTTTGACATTTCTTTCTGGATCTCTCGCTGCGGACACCATGGGGTGCTAAACTGATTGCACTGACCATTCCTGCCAGCTTAGCCCTGATGTCCTCTTGAATGGAAGCTGAAATGCTGGCAACTCCTGACTGTTAACGGGACTCTCTAGCCTCACCTGAGGTTGATTCACGCAAAATGCCTTTCGTAAAATGAAAGGAAGTAGCCCTGAAAACTGCCCGGTGCTGTGTTTCTGAGGAGTAGCAACTCGGCTCTCTTTTAGTGACATTTCTGAAGCCTTAGCTCTCCTAGAATTTCCAAATATAAAAAAATAACAATGAAAACATGTAATTGTGACATGGGAATACTGCGAGAACAGCAGTTTGGCAGGAAAAGGAAATATTTCAAAATAAGTCCCAAGCAAGCAAAGTTCTGGCAGATACACGATCCTGGATTATATTATCCAAACTGTTAGATTCTGGAAGATTTGGGGTTTTCTTTTGTGGTTCCCATAGCCTTAATAGAATGGTAGTAGATGACCATCATCCACACTGTGTGGCCCTTCCCTCCATTACTGTGGGAAAAAAAATGCACAAGAGGTACCAAGGAACTCCCCAAAGACTGGCCTGGGTAGAAGACTTATGTTGAGTTAATGCTTACTGTCACACATAATGCTGTTAACTGAAGAGCATCTGAGAAAGCTCGCCATCCTAATACCTTCCAAAGTGCAGGATCCTAGCACCTCTCTGCCTTAGCACCAATTAAATCTCTCAACTGGTTAAGAATCCTGTTTAAAGGTAGTGCTGTTTGCCTCTATGTGCTCAGACTTAAATTGCATACTTTAAAAAAAAAAAAAAGATTCTTGGTCTTTGAAAAAAAAAATGCTATTGAGCTTCAAAGAAAATTTTACAATCAGTGGAAAACTAAGAGGAAAATATAAAGGAAATATATGCATTATTTCCAGAAACCCTGGAAAGTGTGCACAACCAAACTAACTTACATGGAGGTGACAATACATAGAATTAAGGGACATTCCTGTTCTCCTCTGTAAATCAGATTAACTGCTTTAGAATTCAACCCGTATCTCTTACAGCTCTTTTCATTTTCAAATAAAATGTTTAAATGGGAATGGAAAAAAACTGCTCATTGGCTTAACATAAATCTTCAAACTGCAGGAAGTTTCACCCTCAAAAAGTAGTTAAATCTCTGAGGAAAAAGAAAAGGCTGAATTCTATTTTTCATAAATGATGGATTATTGTACCACACTGTGTATTTTCCAGTAAAGTGTCCTTTTATTTGCACTGTGTGATTACAAGTTTCTAAAAGTATGTGTGGGGTCACTGGGTGCTGTGGGAAAATGAAAGGAACACTGTTCTGTGGGATCAGGAGAGAGATCAGAAGCGAGCTGTCCTGATTATCACAGGCATGTGTTTAAACTTTGCTTTTCTTAATTGCTTATGTTGTATTTACTTAAAATGAACAATTTGGCAAGTTCTTCTCCCTTGACAACAGAAAAGCATAAACTGTTTTATAAGTTTGGCTGTTAACATCAGATTTGTAAACCACAATATTCAAAGGCTTTTACTGCCGTTTGCAGGGCCCCGGGATGGACCTGTCTTCATAGCCAGGCGTCTCTTACATTTTTATTTTGTATTTATAGCACTTTCTTTCTAGTTATTTGGTTAATAAAAAGTAGGCCATATATTACAGGCTTCTACTGACTTTAACGTCTTCATAACTCCCCTTAGAACGAAAGGAACAAAGCGTTGATGGCAAAGGCCTTGCAATCTGACTTCTCTAAGGATGATTATTTACGGCTCTGGGAAATGGAAGATGACACTCAGGGAGGCCATCATTATAAGCACCTATGGAGAGTCCGCCTCTGTTCAAAACTGTGTAACCCTACCCATGATGCTGTAAGGCTGGATGAGAAGGAAAGAAGTTAAAACATTTCCCATACAATCCAATACACCTTGCAGACATTTCTCACATGTGGAGCCAGATGGTGGGATTGGAAACAATATAATGTACATATATATCTCTCTAATTAAGAATACTATCTCTGGAATACCTAGGGGGTTCCAGAAAGATATAACTCACTTCATAATTATTTTCATAATGTAACATTTGTAGAGGTGTGTGTGTGTGTGTGTGTGTTAATTTGCAAAGTACTTTTTAGTCACAAATGTTTATGAGCTCTGTAATAGCAGACAAAAACTACACTGCCTGGTCCTATGGTTTTTGACACCGTGGCATGGGAATTGCAGGGGTTTGAGGCGAGAAAAGCAGTGAAAAACAGAATCTTTGGCAACCTGGAAAAACTTAAATTAGTTGTTCCATACAATTACCAGTTCTGTGAAATCGAATGAAATCTCTCCAAGACATGTGTCTTTGAAGGACACTAAGTGTTCTTTAGCCTCACACAGAAATGCAGACCTGGAACCATTGATTACAGTATAGTATGATAAATATATATATTTAATTATTTATAGTAGTTAATATTGTGGCAATACTCCATCACTCTTTCCATTTCTGTAGTATTAACTAGGTATTAACTATTCTTATTCATACACCAGTGAGGTCCTTTGCAATGCCTAGGCCAGAATGTAAGCTGTTCTCTCGGTGTGCTGATAAAGCTTCTACCACCCAGAAAGGAGGGTTTAATTGTGCCATATTAATGCCCCAAATTGTTTAAGCAATAATTCTTAAGCAGGGACAATTGTGCATCCCTCCAAGGTACATTTGGCTATGTGGTTTTGATTGTCACGTCCAATGAGGAGGTGCCGCTGGCAACCTGCGGAGATTATATAAAAAGTGCCCTATAGCTACAAGTCATCTGGCCTAAAACAGAGATAGCTGAAAACAATTATTTTCGGGTAAAATTACGCATTATGGTCCTTTTCTATGATAAGTATTGTTCTCCGTTCTATATAGCACATCGTCTCAGATCCCAACCAATTTTTGAAACTTAATTTAAAAATAAAATGCCATCATTCTCCACAGCGACCAGGTAGGCAGGATGTCCGCCTGCTTCTGCTGGGTGCTTCATCTTGACCTCTAGCCTTGCCAACTGAAGTTTGTTCCTGTCTGGGGTCCGAGCTGGGGGAAGGAGGATGCAGACATACTCTTTCATGTCTGATTACAGATTTTTTTTTTACTGTCTGAACAAGGCAGATTTTAAAAACAGACTACACATTTTTGTCGATAATTGGGTTAAAATAGTAGAGACAGATATAGAATTTATCTTAGCTCACAGACATATCAAATTGCCATCGGTAATTAATAATAACAGCCTGTAAATATGGCTGGACCATAGGCTCTCTGAAAGCCCAGAGTCTATTCCATTTGTTACTTTTGTCATTGAATTCTCCTAACTCAGTATCGAGTGTGATGCTCAGCAGACTTTGGTTCAGGACTGAGTGTGACACACTCTTGACTGAAAATAGAACGAAGATCTGAGGGCAGAGGAGTTAGAGGAATGTGGAAAATTTGGAGGCAAATTTTATAAATTTGAGTAAGAAGTGGCTGCGTCCCAGGGAAAGAAATCCCGTGAGTTGATATAAAAAAAGAAGAGTAGCAAAATCATTTGTGTATGTAAACCTTTCAAAACAATACCTTATGTAGGGAGATCTAGTATGTAATCAATATTACTTAAAATTAGCAGAGCTAATGCGCTCCTCCAATAGGTTATTTTTCTGACTGTAACTTTGTTTTTAGATGTTTTTAGATCTAGAGGAAGGTTTCTATGTTAAACATAAGGGAAAGGAAATAGAAATGAGTTAGCTAGCCCTCTTCTCTTTGCACGTTGGATACAATAGCACAAGGCTTCCGTGTAGACAAATTTTATTCCTCTGCCCTAGCTAGACAGAGGGGTCCTGGTAGCCCTCCACGTGGTCATTCTGTAACTTGCCTCACGTTTGTTCTTATACAAAGTAATAATCACGAATAAAAATGTACAAAAAAAAGCAAAAACAAACCAAAACCCTGACTCTGTTTTCATTCCTCAGTGTTCCGGCTGCATCACAGTGCATCTGATACAAGTGATAAGAACCGTGTGAAGAGCAGACTGAAGAAGTTCATCTCCCGAAGACCTTCTCTGAAAACTTTGCAAGAAAAGGGTCTCATTAAAGGTACGGGACCGCATCGTTTTTGTGGCTTGCTCTGTAATGGAAGAAAATATAGTTGTCCAGAAAAATGACCCTTTGAGTAAATAAAGTTGGTGGTATGAGATTATAGAGAAAAGAAATAGCCAGAGTTGGCCTCAAAGGACCTGGCCTCTGTACCAGGAGCAGAGAAGTGTTGTCCTGGGAGATGCCCCACGAGAGTGACAGCGTGTTTTCCCATGGGCCTGTACTGTTTACATCTCTTTTCCCAGTCTACTTAGTATCAGTAGCCCTTTTCACTGTCAAATGGGTCCTGATTTCAGTAGTGGTATCTGGTCATTGAAACCAGAGTCTTGGAGAATGCTAGGAAAAAAGCCAGAGACGCCTAGAGGACGACAGTTCAGCATGAAGCAAAATAAGGAGATTCCCCCTGCAAATATATCTCAGGTAGAAAAATAATCCTCAACTATGCTAGCCATGAGATTGGAAAGACAGTTCCGTGCATGACAATAATCGGAATTCAGGCTCTGGATCTACCAGATAACTCTGTTGACAACGTGAAGTGATTTTCCTGAACCTCAGCTTCCCCATGTGTTACACACACCTGGGGAGGGCATTCGACACACTGCCAAGTCAACCTCATCCAGTAACCTTCAGTCACTTCTGCCTTTGGATTCATCCTTTAGATGGCCCAACTTGAGAAAGATTCAGGTGTAAGTTATCTGTCTACTGAAGAGATAGAGACAATTCATTAGCAGCTCACACAATGCCAACTTTCCCATAAGCTTCAGTGTGTATGTGTGTGTGTGCAGTGAAATGAACAGCCTCTTGGTTCAGTGGTAGGATCTGGCTCCAATGAGGGGAGCAAACTGGCCTCACCAGCACCCTCTAGAATGGCCTGAGAAGGCAGCCTCGGAGCCAATGCTAATGCTCTTTGACTGATGTCTGCCTGCTTTCCTAACTAGAGCTCCATTGAGGTTTCCCCATAGCTCACCGATGAGTCAGTATTCATTAGCAGAGCTATGGAAAATCTATGTGTAATTCTGATTTGATAAGCTTCCATTGTTGTCTTCAGCGGCATATTTTTTTCCAAATACAGATCAAGTTATGCAAATGTAGTCACTTCCTGGCTTGTTTCAATTTTATCTATGAACTTTTCTCAAGGCTTTCACTGAGATTTTTTTTTCCAGCAAGATAAATGGCATTAAACCAATTTTTAAAAGCATCTGGCTAGTCAAATTCAACACTTCAGCACAATTTTCATAGTTAAGACAGAGTCAAGGGAGAAAGTAAAAATCAAAATTTTAATCAGTTAAGAAACGTTACATAAAAATAAATGATGAATAGTTACACTGTTAATTTCACCAGAAAAAGAAGAAGAAGAAAAGAAAGAAAACCTCTTTCAAGAGGACAAGTATTTAGAAAGAGTGCTAGTGTTCTCTATAAACGAATCGGCACTGTTTCTAAATGGAGCATTTGCATCACTTTCTTTAAATGACCTTCCAGACCCAGGGTTGATTTGCTAAGGCCCTGAATACTTTCCAGCGTTTGCTCTCTAATGTACTTGTTTCCAAAGGTAGAGGGGACCGAGCTCTGGCCTTAGCCAGTCCTCACTGAACCCCACTGAGAGGACAGAAGCCAGTACCTTATAGACTGTGACACTCCGTGTGCTGTCCACAAAGTACACGTAGTCACAGCCCTGTAGGCAAAACCTATGCTTTTGAGCCATGGGGTCCTGGTAAGACGTGACTGCAGATTAAAATCTAGATCCAGACAGTCACTTGACGGGGAGGAATTTTATAATTTTTATAATATAGCTATTGAGAAAAATACAGCCATACCAAATATAATAAAAATGACAAGTCACAAGATAACCTCTGAAATTGTCCAAATGGATTTGCATTGCCTAAGGGAGGAAGGGGCCCTTTTCAGATGTATGAGTTTATTATAGTGAGCTGCTCGCTGGACCCACAGTTTGAATCAGCTTTATATATAGATTGTGAGCAAATAGGGGCATTTTAGGGGAGTGGGTGTGTTTCTTCATAACTACAACTCATTTATGGAATTTACTAGCTCTTTAGTTTTATCCAAGTTTCTCTGTTGTAATCTTTCAAACAATAGCATTGATGTTCATACATAGGAATTATTTGGGTTTACAGCTTTTGGAAAAGGTAACAATTGTTTGGTGTTTGGGCTTTTGTTGTTTAGGAACAACCAAGGCTTCCTGGTATAAAAACAAAAGAGCTGTGTCTTAGAAAATTGTTTTATTCTCTCACTATATATAGAACCCAAGTGAAATTAATACCATATGGCTTCTATATTTAATCATTAGTATATGAATCTATTTAAAGATGTAAAGATAACAGAGGAAACTCAGAGTATGTGTTATTAAGCAATGTTTCTAGCTCCATTCCCACTTTGCTCTTAAGGGGACACCATGTTGGTTTCTATTCACAAGCCTTCAGGAGACGAGCTTCCGATCTGTGTGATTGTCTGTATCTTTAAGGCTGTGGTGTGTTGCTTTATTATTCTTAAAGTTCTTTATAAACTCCATGGGCTGATTAGTCCCACAAGGGATAATGTTAATATTCTTGTTTCCCAAGGTTGTTTCACCAGTTAAAATCCATCAGAATTTTTTATTGTGATTTTTCTGTGCAGCTCCCTCTCTGGTTTTGATGTTGTTGTTGTTTTTCTGTCTCTCTACCTTGGCTTTTTCTCTCCTGTCTTTCTGTTCTGCTCTTCTACCCCCTGCTTTTCTCTCTGGTTATCTTCTAAAGTCATAAGGAAACCTCAGCTGGAAATGTTGACTTATTACGTTCTGATTTTTCTCTAAGTGTTCTGGGTTGTATTTGCTCTCTGGAAACCTCATGATTACTCCTTCTTATTCTAGCCCCTTTTGTTACTTTGAGACAAAAATCATTAACTCATTTAGAAAACACTTTCAATATAGCTACCATTTAGGGGGCTTGTTTGATTGTGTGTTTGTTTTAGAAGTCCTGAAACTTCCATCAGCCCAACTAGGGCGAGGTTTTGTATTTGTTTGTTTGGTTTGGTTGCGTGTGTGCGTGTGTGCGTGCGTGCGTGCGTGCGTGCGTGTGTGTGTGTGTGTGTTGATAGGGATCAAACCCATTGCCTTGTCCATGGTACAAAAGCAATTTATTACTAAGTACTATTCCCCAACAAATGCCCACATACTGTATCAGTGGTTCAGTTGGATATAAAATTCCACTACTTCTACAAGACAGAATTAAATGCTCCATTCTTATAATTAACCTTTTATACAGTAAGGGTTGCTTTTTTCTCTCTTTCAAATTAAAATGGTTTGGTACTTTGTGTTTAGTTTTATAAACAAGATGATGTATATAGTTGACAATACTTGTCTAATTTATTCTGCTTAGCACTTAATCCCAAGGATACTGATTCCTTTCAACTCTAAAATGATCTTCCTTTTGTTTGGGTGTTGACACATTCCTCCCATGTGTGTCCTGTTCCTCTTTTGAGTTCTTGTCTCACTGTTAGATCACCAGAATGAATTGCTTTTCCAATATTAATTTTTCTCCTAGCCTGAAAGAATTCTCAATATTACTCCTCAGTCTTAATAAGAGTATCAATAATTCTTTATCTGGATTTCTTTCTTTTTCTCTGTGCCTTTTGCATACCTCATTGTCTTCCACGTCATGCGAGTAAACTTGGCACTCACTTAGCCACAGTCAGTAACAGCATTAACACTCAGTATGTTCCTTTTCACTGAGTTAAAACTACGTATGTGTGTATGGCTTTTCTTTAAGACATAACAGAATTTTTTGTTACTTTGGAAGTTTAATTTTTTATTTTAAACTACTATCTTTCATTCTTGGAATCTTTCACTTGAATCTTTCAGTTTACTTATTTCATTGTATTTTTGACCAATTATTTTGCTCAAATGTCTGGCAAATCCCTTAGAAAGGCAAGGACACTGAACACACTAGTTTCAAAAAAAAGTGAGCTGAAGGGGCTGGAGAGATGGCTCAGTGGTTAAGAGCACGGCCTGCTCTTCCAAAGGTCCTGAGTTCAATTCCCAGCAACCACATGGTGACTCATGGTGCACTCTTCTGGTCTGCAGGCAGAGTACTGAGAATACTGTATACATAATAAATAAATAAATAAATAAATCTTTAAAAAAAAGTGAGCTGAGAACTTGGTCTTATCCTTCTGATTCTCTTTAGTTTGTAATCTTTTATTTGTTAGTTTGGAATCTTCATTTGTAAGCTGGCATTAGCTAGTTTTTCCCAGCAATATTCACTTGATCATGTCAGCTAACTGCAGGGGCATTTAAGTAATCACCCCCTACACAAGCAAAACGAATTGTTTAAAAATTTCTGTCAAAGAAGAAAATGTCTTTGAAAAGTCACAGTACTTTTGTAAAAAAAAAAATCAGCTATATTGAGAAATAAAGAAATAGTCACCATTCCTATGACAAATACAAGTCAGTCTTATGTTTCCCAGTTGTGTTTATGAATACTAAAATAACTGAGTTAAAGAAAAGTACTTTTGAATAATTTGGTAGAACTTAAGATGACAGGATAATCTTATTAGCCCACTGTGAATTCCAGAAGGAAACCTCTATCTGAGCATCACTGTGATGCAGTTTTTAGTAGAGTCATGCTCAACTTTGCCACCTCTCACTGTGAGGCTGAGAATAATTGTGTTTGGATTTATACACTCGGGCGTGGGTCTGGCATTACTTGGGCATGAGGCACTCTCATAGCTTCTCCAATATATACTAATGTGCTTAAAAAAAATCTTACAAATCTTCTTTTCTTCGAACTTCTTTATGGCTCATAATTGAACTGTGATCCTTACATGTGAGCTGTGTCATGATTTAATATTAGCCAAAATTAATAGCCAACCTTAAGCTTCTTTATCTTGGCCTACAAGCTTCCTGGTTCCTTTGCATTAATAGGTCCTGGGCGGTTCCTGTTATTTAAAGGCTCTTAGAAGTAAATGTATGGTTAACAGAGTACCACATAGCTAGCTTTTCTTCAGTAATAAAATTTGGGTCACCATGAGAAATGGAGAAATGGTGGAAATCATGCACCTGGGTAGCCTATGTCTTTTAACAGCCTGTTAGCCTGGGAGGAAATGATCAGGTCTTATGGGATATTAAAAACATATCAACTTTGGGACAATGAAAGAAAATGAGATCCAGAAAGGGAAATTCCTAGTTAGGGAAGAGAAAAATGATGAGCCAGTTTAACAAATTGGTTTGCTTGTGGTTCAAGGATTTATTTTCTCATGGGGATAGACTTTTCTTACAGATATTAGTCAGAATGTAATATCTTCCCTCCAGATCCATGGGCTTGCCCTACATAAATGGGCTTGAACAAAAATGGATTGAAAATGCTAGAGAAAAGTGGCATTTGCTTTGTAGTTAATGATTTCCAAGCCCCATGCTTAGACAGAACACACTCATCCTATATCTGGAATTTTGACACATACTCTTTATGGCTAGTAGACTTCTAGTACCAATTAGAATAGTGTATTTGAATCTTGCATCTGGAAGACTATCAGGTTTCTGTGAAGTGAGGAGTTGAGAGGCTAAAGAGATGACTCAGTGGTTAGGATCACTGGGTATTCTTATGGGAGACTTAAATTTAATCTCAAGCACCCACATGGTGACTTACAACCACCTGTAACTGCTGTTCTAGATAATCTGACACCTTGTGGTCTCTGAAGGAACTGCACCCTTGTGATGCATAGACATACATGTAAGCACAACACCCATAAACACAAAATCAAAATAAATAAATTTTAAAAATAAAATAAGGGGCCGGGCGATGGTGGCGCACGCCTTTAATCCCAGCACTCGGGAGGCAGAGGCAGGCGGATCTCTGTGAGTTCGAGACCAGCCTGGTCTACAGAGCTAGTTCCAGGACAGGCTCCAAAGCCACAGAGAAACCCTGTCTCGAAAAACCAAAAATAAATAAATAAATAAAAATAAAATAAGTTGAAGATGAGGACCAGAAAAGGGAAGCAGTTGTAAGTTATGTTGTGCTTGGCTTCATCCTGTGAATGTATACCATGTTTTAAGCATACACACTCTACACTAACTCAAAACGTGTATGTCTGTGTATACATGTTTATAATTAAAACAAGCCATCTTTGTACAACTCATTGGATAACACTCTCCAAAGCATGTTCTTTTTTGTTTGATTGTTTGGGTTTGATTTGGTTTTTTGAGAGAGACTTATTCTGTAGCTTTGGCGCCTGTACTGGAACTCACTCTTGTAAATCAGGCTGGCATCAAACTCACAGAGATCTGCCTGCCTCTGCCTCGCAAGTGCTGGAATTAAAGGCGTGTGCCACCACCACCTGGCTCAAACCATGTTCTTGACTAGCTGCAGATAACCAAAAGTCAGACTGATATATTATTTCTTTTAGGTGTCAGATGTCTTCTGCGCTATAAACAGGAAGTTAATGAATAGTTCATGTCTCTCATCATATCCTAAATCTTTGCTCTCTGAAAAGACATGTGCCCTTTGTCAATGTTCAGAGCCCCCTTCCTGTGGCCTCTGTGAACCTGTGAACAACTCCAAAGCCAGTTTTAGATACTGAGTTTTTCCCCCTCTAATTTTTATAATCCTACTCCCCATACAAAGTATTAGTTGCTGATTTCATTTTGTTTTGAAGTAGCTAATTCCAGGAGACTGGAGCGTAATTTCATCCTGATCTAGAGAAGGAACAAATACATAAAGAAATGTTTTATATGCAGCCAGACAGATGGATTGACCACATATCTGAGAACTGGCTCTACCCTGTCCTTCTGCGTGATATAAGTAAGATTTAAGATTCTATACTATGCGTAGGCTGAGTGTGTCTCTAAAAATCACCCCACACCGGAGCTCTCTCAGCAAGCATCTCATCAGGGACAATGCTCAGCAGATGTGCTAGGCTGCTACAAACAAGGAAGTATTGATGTCAACATTTCATCTTGACATATCCTAAGATGAAGGGAGTGTCCTCAGTATCTTTTACCATCACTGACAGTTTGGCTTTACAAACACCCCCAAATTCATATCTATAATAAATCGCCCTATATATAATCAGTCGCCAATACCCCATAAATTTACAAAACAAAATAGAGAAATGACATCAGTATATTTTTTTTCTAAATAAAGTAACTTCCTTTTTGTTTTATTGCCCTACCTGATTAATGATTTAAAATTAACCATCCTCAAGCCAGGTGTAGTGGTGCTTGCTCTGAGTCCCTGATCCTCTGGGAGCTGATATGGGAGGCTCATGTCAGCCCAGGTGCTCAAGGCCAGTCTGGGCAAGATGCTGTGAACCAGCCTTAAAAAGAAAACACGTCAGCCAGCCCCATATAAACTGCATTCATTAGGAAAACAGTTCCAATTGAAAGCGTTCTTTCCCTGCAGTTTTACTTTTGTCTGGGGCAGGAAGGAATATGTTTGATCAGAATTTGATTAATCACAATTAGCTGTCTCTCCGTGCCAGCCAAACTGCAATATGAAGAGGTCTATCGCTCAGATATTCTTTGAAATGATCTGTGTTGCTCCAAGTGTGTTCTATCAAAGCATTTTCTGGGGCAACAGATCGGAAAACATAAACTTTATGTAGTATTGCTCCTCCTCAGTTATGTCGCTTTAATATGTTCTTTCTTTTTGAAGATAAAAGTACATAAAAGAGTTCTGGGAAAGCGGCTAAATGTCATAAACACCCTGCACTCCCTCCCCCAGGGCTCCATGGCCCAAAGTTAGAAAGGGTTTGATGGAAGTGGTGACTGCCTTGATCTCCTTGGAATACTCCTCCTTCAATGTCGTTTTCTGTCTGCAGGAGGCAGATCCCGCCTTGCAGCCACTCCTGAGAGGGGACGAGGTATTTCTGGCAGCCATGTTTTCCAAACACAACATGGAGACACATGGCCTGACAGTGACATAATATTTGAAGTAGGGTCCGTGCTCAGAGATCCAGAACATATGGCTATTTTCTTATAAAAAAATGTCCATTGAAGACACTTTCTAGACATTTAGTCACAAAAAGGCGCATTCCCTTACTCTCCATTCTCATTCTTTCAAAGACATTGCATGCAGATCACAAAAGCAACCGCCTTTCCCTTAAATGCATTTCTTAGGGTGCTTGAGAGTCACCCTGTTGATGACTACGAGTAGAAATCATAGCCATCAAGAAAGAAATGCAAAACAGACTGCCGAACATATTATGAATATATTTCTCTTCTTAAAGTGGCTAGCTGGTTTTTCACACTGGAGTATTGACTAGCTGTCTGTGCTTGATGTATGCCTTACCAGCCTGTGCCGACTTATGGTTAGAGCTTAACTTGTTAGCCCTGCTTTTGCAGCCCATTCAGAATAACTACAGATGCCTGGAGATATTAAAATTGACTGCTCAAATGGACTCAGTGTGGGAGTTTCATTGGTTTTAAATTGATAACAGCTGAAAGAGAGCATGATTAAAATGTACATCGGCACAGGACGTACGAACTCTTAGAAACAGGCTCCAGTACTGTGGGAAATTTTTTTTTCTTTCATTTTCCTAGCATAGTTACTCTCAAGAAATCTTGGTCTACACTTTAAATTGCCCAAAGATATTCAGGAGCTTAAAGAAGAAATAATTCTTCAGAAACCGAGTTATATTTTGGATAGTAGATTTCTAATCTGCAGGGAACGTTTAACTTAAGTAGCATTCCAGAAGGTGGTAATTGGGTCTATTTCCCAGGCATTGGAGTTAAATAACCTATATAGGAAGCATAAACTGTCATAATAGAAGGGTTGAAGTGTCATGTATATCTCTCGCTTTAACTCATTAAAGCCAGAGACCCAAAGGGTCTTATCACAGATAAGTTAAACAAAACCTCATCTTCACTTCCTTATTTCCCTGGGAAATGTTATTATTGTTTTCACTATTTAAAAACATGACCTAAATATTTTTCTTCTCAGACAAGAGAAAGAGAAGCATGTAAAAGAGAAATAGGGAAACGTTTTCTTCCTCCTAAAATTAGCTATACCTTACATGAAGCAAGTTCTATTAAATATATTTTCACAATTTAATAGTAGCTGGAGAAAAGACCCAGTAAAGAAAAGAATTCAGAAGTATTTAAAGTTTATAAGAAATATCTGTTTATAATACATGCCTTCTATAACATGTTTTTTTCCAAGAGTCCAGGCCTTTTCTTTACAATTCTCTGCCCTAATTATGATCTATCTTTAAATATCTCTGCTATCTTACCTTTGATATCCCATTAAAAATGTTACACACACTTCATAGAGCTAACTGAGAAAGCATTTGGGTCTTCTGAGGAGCTATAAAGCTGAATAACATATACCGTCTCACTTTACTATTTTGAGATAAAATCTAAATCACTGTGCCCATTAGCATATTCCCAATATCTCAGGAATTATTTGCCTGGTTTTAAACAAGAGTTTCAAATATATTAGGCAATTTTAGTAGAAAATTATACATTCATTCATACATGCAAGAAAACCAAACATGAAAAGATCTCCTAATTTAGGAAACAAAACAAATCATGAATGTTTTGATCTGTAACAAGAGGGCTGGCTTGTTGGGGTTTTTGTCCCATCTGGTACCCCACAGCCAGCAAGCCCCAAAGAAAATCACACAGAGATCTCTATAAGTTATAAAGCTGATTGGCCTATTAGCTTAGGATACTTATTAGCTCTTGTAGCTTATATTAACCCATTGTTCTTATCTATGTTTGTCATATGGCTCAGTACCTTTTTTAGCTGGCAGGTCACATCCTGTTTTCTTGGTGGTGTGTTTTGATCAATATGTGTAAGAAAATATGGTATATATTTAATTCTTAAACTTTGTTCAGAAGTATTATCTTGATACTATTTACTTCTTGAATTTTGCCCAAATTATAATCTCCACATCTGGACAAAAATTATAAAATTACCCAGCTTGACACCTTCCCGAAATGCACACAACTGTTGGACTGGGCTTTTATTAGGTAGATGGTTTCTGAAGACCATCACATGCCACCAGAACTGATGTTTCCATAGGACGTGATGCCCTTAAAAGAGAGCGAAAGACAAATTCCAATCTCTTTCAATGGTTGTCGAGCGCCAATACTTCAATGATATTCTTATCTAGCCACATTAGACAGGAAGGAAATTTTCGAGGAGATGTCATCCAAGTTAAACACATGTGAAGGCCGTTAACTAGAATATATCACTTCCAACATGTCCCTTTGAACTTATAACTCAAATTCGTACAAGCAAAAGAAAAGATAGAGTGGGAAGAGGCCTGGCCTTAGTTAACCTCCCAAGGAAGGAATCTATCACATGACTAGAGGCTGGGAAATAAAAAAGTAGATGGTCTGAAAGTAATGTCCAGAGCATATCTTAATATCTTGAGGTTACAAATAAGCTAAGTGTCAGAAAAGCCATTGCCCCTGAACTCCATCATGCATTGTCTTGTGAAGAGTAGAACACTGTGTACTTCCACATGTCAAACGCACTGAGACTCTAAGCGTGCTTCAATTTTTTTATCTTAAAAACTAATTGGCATGCGCTATTCAATATTATGCACAGCGTTTGACAGGACCTCATTTAATGTTGTTTTAAAGATGAATAACATGTCCAAAGAACAGAGCCTATTTTGGTTATGAATTTGTTCACATAATTATCAGTTGATAAAGTCAAAAATATATTAGAAAATTGAGCATGTTAAACCTTGCATCAAACATACTTCCAGACTTGGCAAGCCTTTCACCTCAGCACAGCACTTGGGAGGCAGACACAGGCTTATCTCTAAATTTGAGGCTGGCCTGGCTAATGTATTGTGTTCAAACCCAGTCATGGATATGCAGTGAAATGCTTATAGGTTGAGTGAACAGTATGGGGAAAACATCTTGGTTTGTAATGCAGCGTTAAGCATAGGCACATAAATGGGGGGGGGGTCTGTAATGAGGTTGGTGGAATTCAACTCAAGATGCCACTGTGACATGTGGAAAGTATCACCGACGTGACTATTTAGTGTGAGAGTTGAAAAATTCCTGCTTGCAGATAAGAATTCCACAGGAGGAAATGTGCCTTTGCCCCAGGGGAGGGTGAAAGGACACAAGCCAGTGGTGATAAACACAGACCACACAGACTTACTTGGTTCAAGGCAACATAATTCGGTTTTGGAACACAAGATACATTGCCTGGGGGAATTCTATGGCTGGAATAAGCATTTCAAGGTAAAGTCTTAGTGGAAAGACTTTCGATGTTATAGCCAAAGACATCTATCTATACCCACGATCATCAGCTACAATGTGAACTTTATCAAAAAGCCTCTGTCTGAGGCTACTTCCTGGTGGACCAGCTAAGACTCTCTAAGAACCTACTGTAGACATGACCACTGACCTTCAGGTTTGTGTACAGACCTTTGTCACTCATCTGAAACCTGAAATTAAGTATCTGTACTGGTTAATCAGGCATAGCCTCTAAAGGCTGTGAATAGTCTCTGCTGGAAAAGGTCTGAGCCTACCGTTCCCGTTATAACCAGACTTGAACCCCAGACCCCAAGGACATCTAAGGAAATATATGACACTTTCTTGACAGAAAGTGATAAACACAAAAGCCATATTTAGTTTTGCAGTATTAGGCACACTTGAAATAATTACATATTTGGACGTTGATTTCCTTCCTTGAGTGTGGGAACTGATGGGGTGTTTAGGTAATGGTAAAAGACAGGTTAGCCAAGACTCTTGCTACGCTAGTCAGAAGAAAACCCTATTTTGTTGTTGCTGTTTCGTTCAGTGTTGTTTTTATCGAGGAAAGCAGTGCGCCTTGAACCATCAAGACTGCTGAATTTTAAAATAGATCTGAAGTCTAGTTTTGTCTTTACTGCTTACATGTTTTGTAAATTTGGGCAAGGTGATGAAATTATCTGTCTTCACACATTGCAAATAATACCTCTTAGGGTTGTTGGCATTTTATAAAGAGCAATTACTGTAACAAACACCGACTACTAATTTTATGCTCTGTTTCTAAGTCTCATCTTGCCAGTGTACAGCATTCTCCTGATTAGGGAGAATACACTCTGAATTTGTCAAAAGTGATTGATTTTGGTACAATTTTGTGACATTCCACTAATAAAGGCAGCATCTGAAACATTCTGTGTAACTAGCTCTGTGCTGAATCAGGGGATGGGCTTACGTTTCCTTCTGTTTTAGTTTTGATTGCTATTTATATTGCCTACTGAGATATATACATTGAAATCTTGTGTTACTAGGGGGTGCACACTTCCATAAAGCTCCCCAAATATGAGTGAAGAAGATATATGTTCAGAAATATGGTGTAATATATCAAATGCCAGATGCTTTAAGGAACATTCAAGTCACAAATTTGGGGAAAATTACAAATGGAAAGTGTGGATTAATGTTTCCCTTTTTCTTTGGTCTTTAGTCTGAGTCTCTGAGTTAAACCATTTGGACTGGGGACAAGACATTTGACTTAGGATAGCCTGGAGACACAATGACTGGTTGGGATAAAATGCTGAGAATTTGATGATAACAATGATTTGGTGTAGTTGTTTTGGACTACTGTAAGCTAAATATATTTCTATGAAAAGTTTATATGTAAAGTTTTTCTACTGGATGATTTTTTTGCATTTTACTTACTTTAAAACATTTATTAATCTACCCTGTGCCAAACAATATGTAAACCCTGGGTCACAAAGATGAATATGTTGTGCCTCCCTTCTGTAAGGTCAGCCTTTTTAGCACTGCCGCAGAGCAATATTCTAACTCAGCAATTTCGTGAGTGTAGACAACACAACCATCTCCATTAGAAGGTTGATGGAAAGACGTTGGGAAGAGATATTGCTGAACTAACTGCTCAACATTAAGTGTTGTGATCTAGTCTTACTTGATTCTCATAAAATCCTAACAGAGAGTGTGAATGGCTCTCTCCAGGAACACAACTTCCTAGTTCCCGGTAGTAGTTACTAGAGTGCATGGCCTAGAATGAGGACTGTCAAATGGCCCTCCTGTTCTTTTTTTTTTTTTTTTAATTTTTTTTTGGTTTTTCGAGACAGGGTTTCTCTGTGGTTTTGGAGCCTGTCCTGGAACTAGCTCTTGTAGACCAGGCTGGTCTCGAACTCACAGAGATCCGCCTGTCTCTGCCTCCCAAGTGCTGGGATTAAAGGCGTGCGCCACCACCGCCCGGCTCCTCCTGTTCTTTTTTTCTTCCTCTTTTAGACATTGTTGTCTATAGACTGCCCTAAGAAAGAATATCACAGCAACTGGGCAAACGGCAACCTTGAGATTTATGGGTTTCCCCACCTAGGGCGACTAAGATTACAGAAACGCCCCAGTGCCCACGCTTGCTCAACCCCGCCTTTGAGCCTGGGTAGAACAGAGACTACAAGATGGCCCTTTGCTTTTCCCCATGTGCATGTGCAGATGGTTTTCAAAGGCCTATAGCATCACTCTGAGCCTTTGAATCTCACAAGGTGCGAAATTGCTCCATTTCTTTGTGTCTAAGCTCTTTTCTTAACAGAAATTCATTCCTAGCCCCAGGCTATAGCTGTTGTACACGCCTTTTGTCCTTTCTTAGACCTCTCATTGACCTCAGTTCTTGAGCTAATATCAACACGTACAGGAAAGCATAAAAGATGGTAGACTTCATTCTGCTGTCATCCTGTGTTCATTAGACACTTCCAACTGAAGTGTCCATCTCATCTCTATAGTCCCTTCATATCCCAATAAGAAGTTCCATTGCCTGGGTAATCACTAGGTCTGAAGAGCAGCCTTGACCTAGAAAACGTGAGAGGTACAAAATGGCCTCTCACAATGGGATGCCCAGTCATTCAACTTTGTGGGTAAATTTTGGGCAAAATAAGGTGTTTTAGAAATGTCTTTCAGCTGGGCGGTGGTGGAGCACGCCTTTAATCCCAGCACTCGGGAGGCAGAGGTAGGTGGATCTCTGTGAGTTCTAGGCCAGCCTGGTCTACGAGAGCTAGTGCCAGGACAGGCTTCCAAAGCTACAGAGAAACCCTGTCTAGAAAAACTAAAAAAAAATAAATAAATAAAAATAGGAATGTCTTTCAATTGTCCCTTTCTGCTGTAAGAGCTGAAACAATAAGAAACAGACAGTATTTGGCTAGAAATCCCAAAAAGACAACTTGTTTTCAGAAATGTGTGCACCATGGCCTTCTAATTTGGGCTCATAATCCCTTCTCTCCAGTGACATTGCTGGAACTGGTTTTCTGTTTCTTTACACAGAATAACTAGTGAGCTACATTGCTTCGAACAACCTACAGAGAACAGGAATCCGTATGCACAGTTTACACACCCTCCCCAGTGCTCCACAGAACCACATGACTCCCAGGCTCTTAATATGGTTTATTATAAAATCCTTTACCTGCCTCAAAGCACTTCTCATCAAAGCCACTTCTAAGCTGAAGCGGAGGACTAAAGAATGCCTTTAACCGAATCCTGAAATAGCTTTTAACCCGAGGCTGCGAGAGAAAGTGCTTTTAACCTAAAGTGCTTTCCTCTTAGGTACTTCAGCACATACCTAGCGCTCAGCATTAGTGCCTTGAAGAACACCCTTAAGAACCAAATGAAAGAGACTCCATTATAGATATTCAAACCTGTTATATTAATACATTACAAGCAATATTTGAAATCATTAAGCAGTTTTACTCCCACTGAATTTGAGTCTTTTCTTATTGAACTCTGCATTCATGCAAATAAATTGAAGTCTTTACCACTTGGGATTCTAGCGAATCTATGCTGATATTAGAGAAAATGGCCTTCGTACCTAGATTTTTGCTTAATTCTGGAGTTAAATTTTCTGTGCTTTCCCTGCCCCAAAACAATCCTTCAGTTCTTAATCATTGAATGATGTTTTCTTCTTTAGTCTCTGTTAGTTGTCTTTAAAAGGTAAATTGAGTCATTTAGAATTAGTTCACTTAACCGCCCTAAGTTTTTTGCATCAGATTCTTTCCTCCTAGTTGCAAGTCAAACCAAAAATAAAAATATTTTTCCCGAGTAGTGTCCATCCCACTATAAAGTGGGCCTTCCTTAGTTAAAGACCATCAGACTTGATGGTAGTTTTAGTTTTGTGCTTGAGTAGGTGAATTCCGTGAACAGTTTTCCACTGAAACTATACTAAGTGATTGTAAGCAAATACTAGAGAAGCCAGCAAATTTTGATATACTTCAATTTTATAAACAATTTTCTTTCTTCTGTTGACCCTCCCTATGCTTCTAATGAGGTGATGCCAGGTGGATAAAAAGCACAAATCATTGTCAACTCCCTCTGCTAGGAACTAACTCTCTGCTCAACAAATATCTAAATCTCACGAACTGAAATAAGCTTTTTTTTCCTCCCTTGTCAATGTCACTGTCCTTAGCTGTAAATCATTTACTTTTATAAAATGTATTCACTTGCTCAGTTTTATCTTCCATTCACTAATGAATGGATTAGGTGACTGGAGGCATGCACACATACAGAAACAAGAGGAGGAGGTGGCACGTATCTTGTCCTACTGTGCAAAGTCCCTTTTACCTTGAATATTATTTTTTCACTTAATAAACTCTCATTCTCTTTTACACTTTCAGCTGAAAATCTCCAATGAGCTGAAACTATCTTTTTCCCCCTCCCTTTCATTAATTCCCACTTCTGTTCCCAAAGCTATTTTTTAATATTTGTCATGTTTTAATATCCTCCTTTTAAAGTATGGATGGGCTGTGAACTCAGACACCGTCTTATTTATCTCTGTCCATCATGGGAAGTTATTGCCTGGAAAAGGACTAAGAAAGAATGAGGCTGGACATGGATTTCTGGGCTTAGAGTCATGGTTTGTTTACAGGTTCCTATTCCATCATGATAAAACTTGGGTCAGTGAACAGTTCTTTGGTGGCCTTTGCTCTTCTCCTGATCCTAGTTTCTTGGCTTTCTTTTCTCTATTCTTCTTATTCTCTAACTCTTGGACACTGTTCAAGCATTCTGGGGCTGAAATATTCCATCCCTGTGACTTCTAATTCCATCTATAGGTTGATATTCTCCAAACTTAAAACGTCAGCCTCACACTCCAGACTTGCATATTCAAACGTCTATTTGACATCTTCTTGGGTGCTTGGTAGACATCTCAAATTTATCCGGAGCAACCCTTGATTCCCTGGCTCCCACGTGTTCTCTATTTCAGGAAATACCACAGCCATGTGCCAGCTGGAGTCACCCTCGACTCTAACTTTGTCTCTTTCACTTCCATCAGCAAATCCTGCCTAAAAATATATTCTAAATTAAACCACTTTTAGTCACTTCCGTTATTACCATTCTTATCCAAGTACCATCTTTTCTCTCGGGACTCTTTCACCAGCCCCTTGCCTGGCCTCTCTGCTTCTTGGCTTGACCCTCTTAAATATAGGAGCTACACAGCAACTGCTCGAAAGGATCAGTTAGAGATGTAAAATCATACCATGCCATGCCTCCACCCCCAGGAATCTCCAGAACCTTAGCATAGAACCATATTTAAAGGTATAGTGTCCTCCTATGACCCTTGTGTTTCTACCTACTTTGGCCCGCAGGCTATCTTTTCAATTTCATCAGCACCTTACTGCTTCCTGGCCACCTCACTTCAGCCAACCAACCCTCTAATCCCACAGCCTTCTCCAGCAGCTTTGTGTGTTTTCTGTTTCCCTGTGTGTTTATGTTGCTCGATCCTCTCAAATGGCATCGATTTAGAGATGTCTTCCCTGGCTATACCATCAGCTCTGCCTTTGCTAATCTATTTCTGACTTCATATTATGTATTAATGTGCTTGCATTTCCTTTCTCCACTTATGTACATAAGCTGTGTAGTGATGAAAACTTTTTACTATTTTAACCCTAGAGACATTGAAAAAAGCTCTTGAATGGATACATTGAATGGATAAAAATGATATATTATATGAAAAAAGTTTTTCATAAAATGTACCACTCCCTCTGTTATTGTGATTCCTGGTGTGTGTGTGTGTGTGTGTGTGTGTGTGTGTGTGTGTGTGTGTGTAGGATTAATTATTTTATGAAAACAGAAGGAAAAAGTATAAGACAAAGTTTCTGTCTAAAGAAAGCAAACACAGAATGCCATGCTTACTGTCACATTGGTTTGGAGGGTTGAAGATACAGATGTCCTTCTGGCTGCTGAAATCTCTCTTGGAAAGGCTCATGTCACCAAACAGAGAAAAGCACAGTTGGGATCTCATTCCATGCAAGCTTAAATGAACAGGAGCCTCATACAAGGAAGGGCACTCACCATGAATCTGTGTTCAGGGAAGTAGACACTGCTAGAAATCTGAAAAGGGAAGAAGAAAAGTATAGAAAGTACAGAGAAGACTACAGCAGTTCCAACTGAGTGGCAGCTAACTTTCACCGAATCTCATCCTTGGTTTGCTCTTGTCAGAAAATGCTACCTACCACTATAGTAGGCTGCCCATAATCTGCAAACTCTCAATCTAGACATTTTTGAATTTTCTAGTCAAATATCCAGGTCAATCTTCCCATGTTGAATAATGTTCCTCTCTACCATACACTGTAGAATTTTTAGGTTTACTGAAGTAAAAAGAACATGAATGAAGCACAACCTTTGGAAACGCCTATGTGCTTAAAATCTAAAATACTTACAAGTTGAAAACATTCTTTTTTTTTCTCGTATTTGCCTCATGTCAAAAAGTCGTAAGGTCATAAAAGATTTACTGCCTGTTACAGGCTCAGCAAAAAATCAGCTCAATGTTTTATATCTGCACACCCAAAGGCAGTAGCTTATACTTTTAATCAAAGCTGTGGAGATTCACAAGAGATGTCAGAACTTTCTGAAGCACTGAGGAGACATAGGAGAACACAACCACCCTTCAACACTAGAGAGATGTCTGCATTCCATGCAGACATAGGCTCCGCTCAAGTGTTCGCTCAAATCGCCACTTCTTCATGCAGTCTCAGTAGAGTTCAGAGAAAGTTCTGGGTGCTGTGTTAACATTTCATATTATGTTTGAGGAGAAGAACAAAAGACAGTTGTAAGAACTGAGCTGAAAGACAGATTTTAAAACGTACAATGATGTCCTAAGCATGAGTTGAACGATGAAGTCACCAAGAGACATGCGAAAGTGCAGTGGGTAAAATCCACAAGGCCTCAACAGTACGTGAAGAACGATAGGCAACAGTTTTCTCCAGGGAAGAGCGCCCCAATCAGTTATCCAGTAGCAAATAGTCCTAAAAACATACATACAAGGAACATTATAGAGACTTAGTAGGTTAAACTTAGGAAAATATAGGTATATACATATACATCTACGCATGTAATAACAATTAATTTAAAAGGAGCCCCGGCTTTAAAAAATAGCAAGGAGAGGTACATGGGAAGAATTGGAGGGATAAAAAGGGAAAGGAGTGACGTGGCAATAATACTTTAATCTCAAAGTGAAGGAACTTAAAATAAAAATGCAAACTACTGAAATTAGATAATAAAAGCACTATTTGTATCTCCCATAATCCACTGCATCTCCCTTTATAATAGCATACTGAGAATTATCTGCCTGTATGTGACATTTTGGAGGCAGAAAAATTCAGAGTAAATGTGATCTATGAAAGCAAAGAGGGCTGCATGCTTTACTTCCTTGTATGTATTTTATTGCATGATCTCGGTCACCGAAGCATCCTTTATTGAAACTAATATAATTAATAATTTGAAGCCTCTATGCTCAGACTAGTGTTGGGGCTGGTGTATAAACATGGTATTTCTATAGTTTCATGTTTCATGATCTCCTGAGCATTGGAATCTCAAAGTATCTCCAACTCTAGTCCCAAGACTATATTCATCATGTTCCATCCATCTCTACACCTCAATCTTTTAGATAAATATGTATTTTTTTTAAATACAAACCACAGTGTTGTGTGTTTCTCAATTGCTGGCAGCTGATCACCTCTATAAAGACACCTCATGTTCAGGGTCATCGTCTGCTTTGCTTCTGAGCTGGGCAGTCTGGCTTGCTGTTCCCACTTTCTGTCTCCCTCTGTTCCTCTCGATGTGTCATCCTCTGTGCTGTGGTAGCTTGCCCTCCTGAAAACAGAGCATCATTTTGAAAATATGTGGAGATGGTCTTCTAGGTAAATAATGATAACGCTGCCACATTATTTGAGCATTTAACTGCATGTATTGAGTAGTTCGCCTCATAGTTTTGATTAATTTGGAGTCTCACTGACAAAGATCCCATTACTGGGTGTTCTTTCCATAATTTTTCAAAAAAAGAAATCTACGCTGGTAAGGAGAGAGAGAATGGAGCCAATTTGGAGTCTGGGAGGGCTTAACCTGGCTCTGCTGATCAACTCAATTGGTCACAGGTTTGAGAGGTAAAAGATTAAACCCCCCATTCTCTAGTTAAACGCTCCTTCATTATGTAAACATCATGATTTCTAAATACAGTCTTGTGGAAGGTCTATTTATTTTTCTCACCAAAAGATGCTTTCAATGAAACATCACAGAAAATGGATTTTCTCCAAACAATGTGTTGCCTGCCACCCTTGGTATAAATGCTGCAGCAGTCGGGTGGGGATAGAATGGTCACACTTGCCAAGGCCGGGGACGCTTGCAGAGGATTCCAAAAATATTGACACCTCAGGCAAGAGGCCTTTTCTAAATACAAAACAAAAGTTGTTAAGACAGGAAGAAAAGATTAGCAGTGAGCCCACAGATGGGAATGTAGGTGGGGAGTTAGGAACTTGGGGTGCTGGGAAGGCTCCCATTTTTGAATATCCATAAGGAGGAGGAAGGCAGAAATAATCCTTAATGGTGTGCCAGGCAACAACCATGGAGGTTAGGGGCAAAGCTGGTCATGTAAGCCTGCCAAGGAAACAAAATTTTTCCTCTTTCCCTCCCCCTTGTCTACGCTATTTTAAGACGGAAAGTCAAATGCTTTCCTGTAACGTAAAGGTCCTCCTTGGTATGTGAAACTCTAGACTTGATCAAATCTGCAGATGGGAGACATTCTAAATCCATCCTTAAACGCGATATCTTTTAAAAATCAATCTCTAAGATATCCTTTCTTTGATAAGATTTCTCACTTTGCACAGTTGTTTCATCAACCCTCTGAGATAAGTATTCATTATTTATGTTGAAGCTGAATGTCTTGCTGATAGTTTTTTTTTTCATTTGCAATTCATAGAAACTCGTATGACCCACATATGTAAGAATGAAGTTTTTCTGGTTACTTAACTGACCAGTTCAGGGATATGGGTTGTGTGGGGTGTGAAGGGACACAGGGGCACCAAATGTATCCTTTCAGATTCCTCCTTCAGGACTGTTCTTCACTTTGGCCCTAATTCTCCTGTGTGTCTTTCCAGAGAGAATTGATGGATATGATGTGTTTTCTGAGCAATACCCTCTGGAAGGGTGGATCCTGAGTTATTTTGTCCATCTTGGCCTTTCATATTGTAATTGTACCTTCTTACTTGCAGTCTCACGGGAAGCTTTATGTCCAGGCTGCAGTTATATTTATAATAGTAACACACAGGAAACATCTTAAGGAATGCCATCAAGAAAGGGTGGCAGGAAGCCTTTGTAATTTAGGACTGGGGAAATCTGAGCACCATGGAATGGGCCTAGTTGCTGGGGCTGGCTTTTGCAAAGAACTTACTTGCATCTGGTCCCTTTACCAATTTCTTCAAAGTAGAGTTGTTTTGTTCACCCATTCATCCCACACAGCCAACTCAGAAGAGGCTATGCTGTCCTCAGTGTCTAAATCTAAGCAGTCCCACAGTTCAAATCTGTATAAACAGCACTGTTCCCAATCTCTCTGCATCTGGATTTTAAATTTCTTGAGTGAGGCCTCAATTTAATCTGTAAGGCAGCCATTGACCTTGCTGGCTCATGTGGGGGCTGCAATCCTGTGCTCCAGAGCCATATTTTCTTGAGTAAAGATGGTAAATCTTCAGGGAGGATAGAAGCAATATGAAAAATATTGCTTGTGCTAGTAATTACTGAACTCGAACACTTCAGAGAAATTTAAAACATTTAGATTGTTTTGCTTTGTCTTCTGTCCTATGGCATTGCCAGCAATGGGAGAAAGATTTTCTATGAAATCCCCATTTCCCAGGATCTCTCAGTGAAGAGCAATAGAACACTTCTTCCACCCCCACAAGACTGCTGAGGGTAGTCAGTAGTGTACCTCCTTACATACTCAACCATCAAAAACACCCTGTAATTGATTCCTCTCCTATCTATCCCAAGTCAGACATCAAGTCCTATACCTTTGTCTAGTTAATCCATCTCTTCTTCATCTTCTTTACAAAACTTGACCACAACCATCTAATTTTGGTGTTATGACTCTCCCAAGACTACTCTTTTCACAATCACCCATCTTGTGTGAGTTGTCAAAATGCCAAGATAGCTTTTCGTGTGTGTCTCCACCTTCACTCAAGGGGCATTTAGGTTGTTTCCAGTTTCTGGCTATGACAAATAATGCTACTATGAACATAGTTGAGCACATGTCCTTGTAGTATGATTGAGAATCCTATGGGTATATACCCAAAAGTGGTATTGCTGGGCTTGAGGTAGGTTGTTTTCTAATTTTCTGAGAAATCACCATACTGATATCCAAAGGGGCTGTACCAGTTTACACTCCCACCAGCAATGGAAGAGTATTCCCTTTTCCCCACATCTTCTCCAGCATAATCTGTCATCAGTGTTTTTGATCTTGGCCATTCTTACAGGTATAAGATGGAATCTCAAGGTTGTTTTGATTTGCATTTCTCTGATGGCTAAGGATGTTGAACACTTCCTTAAGTGTCTTTCAGCTGTTTTAGAGTCACCTGTTGAGAGTTCTCTGTTTAGGTCTGCATCCCATTTTTATTGAGTTATTTGTTCTTTTGATGACAAATTTCTTAAGTTCTTTGTATATTTTGGAGATCAACTCTCTGTCCAATGTGAGTTTGGTGAAGATCTTTTTTCCATTCTGTAGGCTGTCATTTTGTCTTATTAATCATATCCTTTGCTTTACTGAAGTGTCTCAGTTTTAGGAGGTCCCATTTATTAATTGTTGCTCTCAGTACTTGTGCTACTGGGGTTATATTTAGTAAGTGGTCTCCTGTGCAAATACATTCAAGTGTATGTTCTACTTTCTCTTCTATGAGGTTCAGTGTGGTTGGTTTTATGTTGAGGTCTTTGATCCTTTTGGACTTGAGTTTTGTGCATGGTGATAGATATGAATCTATTTTCATTCTTCTGCATGTTTCATTTGTTTCAGGTACTATATTGACTATATATGATGCCAGCATCATTTGTTGAATATACTTTATTTTTTCCATTTGATATTTTTTGCTTCTTTGTTAAAAACCAGGTGTTCATAGGTATATGTACTGATATCCGGTCTTCGATTCAGTTCCATTGGTCCTCCTGTCTGTTTTTATGCCAATACCAAGCTGGTTTCAGTAATGTAGCTCTGTAGTAGAGTTTGAAGTCAGAGACTGTGATGTCTCCAGAAGTTTCTTTATTGTTTAGGATGTTTTGGCTATTTTGCATTTCTTGTTTTTCTATATGAAGTCGAGTATTATTCTTTCAAGGTCTGTGAAGAATTTTGCTGGGATATTGATGGGCATTGCATTGAATCTGTAGGTTGCTTTTGGTAAGATTGCCATTTTTACTATGTTAATTCTACCAACCCAGGAGCAAATCCAAACCACACAAAGACATTACTAAGAAAGAGAGTTACAGACCAATCTCACTCATGAACATTGATGCAAAAATACTCAATAAAATACAGGCAAAATTGAATCCAAGAACCCACCATGACTAAGTAAACTTCATCCCAGAGATGCAGGGATGGTCCAACATATGAAAATCTGTCATTGTAATCCACCATATCAACAAACTGAAAAAATAAACTACATGATCATCTAATTAGATGCTGAAAAGTCTTAAAAAACATAACATCCCTTTATGATAAAGGTCTTAGAGAGAGCAGGGATACAAAGAACATACCTAAACATAATAAAGGCCATATACAGCAAGCCAGAAACCAACATCAAACTAAATGGAGAGAAACTCAAAGCAATCCGACTAAAATCAGGAACAAGATAAGGTTGTTCACTCTCCTCATATATAGTCAATATAGTACCTGAGGTTCTAGATAGAACAATAAGATAACAAAAGGAGATCAAGTGGATATGAATTGGAAAAGAAGAAGTCAAACTCTCACTATTTGGTGATGATATGATAGTTTATATAAGTGACCCCAAAAATTCTACCAAGGAACTTCTACAATTCATAAACACCTTCAGTAATGTAGCAGGATGCAAGATTAACTCAAAAAAAATCAATAGCCCTCCTTTCTACAGATGATAAATGGGCTGAGAAAAAAATCAGAAACCATCACCTTTCACAATAGCCACAAATAACATAAAATATCTTGGAGTAATTATAGCTAAAGAAGTGAAAGACCTGTATGACAAGAAATTTAAGTCTTTGAAGAAAGAAACTGAGGAATACACCAGAAAATGGAAAGCTCTCCCATACTTTTTAAATTTTAATAGATTTTTTTTAATTTTGAATTTTCATGTGTGAGCACTGCTACTCCATAACTCCCATTCTTCCATCTTTCTACTCATTCCTCCCAAGTGTATGATCACTTTTAAATTATTACTTGGGGTGGTTTGAAGAAGGATATCTCCCATTGACTCATGTATCTGAACACTTGGTCCCCAGATAGTGGCATTGTTTGAGGACTTTTAGAGAGATGGAGCCTTGGTGTTATAAGTGTCTCACCAGACACGACCTTTGAGAGCTTAGTTTTTCTTGCCATGTCAACATGTCAAGTTGCTGTCTCTGCTTTTTTTCTTGAAATTTAAGATGTGAGCTCTCAGCTTCCCACCCCCAGTCACTATACCTCTCTGTCTTCCTGCCTGTCCGTGATTTGTTGCTATGCTGTCTGTCCATGTCATCATAGGACTTGAATCCTCTGGAACTTAAGCCCAAATAGAATTCTTTCTTCTATAAATGGCCTTGTTCATTGTTTTATTGCAGCAATAGAAAAGTAATTAATAGAGAAATGTACATATATAATTTAGTAAATATACATATAAATATATACATATATATTTGACTGAGTATATTTAGTTTTGTTTATCTGTGCATATGACAAGGGCTCACCACCTGGGATGGCAAACTAACATGAGATATTTTCAACTTAGAATATATTAGTAAGACTATCATACAATATCTGTATGAACCAGACATGGTTTAGAGTAAGTACACAGTAAATAACCATGAATGCTCACTATACCATCATAAATTACATTTTGTTGTAACTACTGTGAAAGTCCTATATGAAATATACATTAATCTATAAACAGTCTTGGCCTGCCTTCTATCTGACATGTAATAGTTGCTGAATGAATGAATGAATAAATAAATAAATAAAAATACACTACTCAGCATATGCTAGGTGTTCACTGATATTTCTGAATTAAATTGGGTAGAATTGAAAACACAGAATAAGAAATGTCATAATATTTTGTAAGGCATAACAAATATAATTTTAAAAATTTCTTTTCTTGTCTTTTTTTTTTAAAAAAGAAAACAAACCATCTCTTTTCATTTTATATACCAATACCAGTTCCCACTCCCTCCCCTCCTCCTATTCCCTTCACCTATCCCCTCCACCTAACCTCCCATCCACTCCACAGAGAGGGTAAGGCACATTGCTTTGGAGACGGTCCAAGGCCCTCTCTATATATCTGGTCTGCCCCAGTCATACAACTGTCACCCACGTTTAGAGGGACTAGTTTAAACCTATACTGATTCCTTTTCTGTCTGGATGGAGTTGGTGAGCTCCCATTAGCTCAGGTAAACTGTTTCAGCAGGTGTCCCCATCATGGTCTTGACCTCTTTGCTCATATATTTACTCCTCCCACTCTTCAACTGGACTTTGGGGGCTCAGTTCAATGCTCCAATGTGGGTCTCTGCCTCTGTTTTCATCAGTTACTGGATGAACATTCTATGGTGATAGATAGATTCATCAGTCTGACTACAGGGCAAGGCCAGTTCGGGTACCCTCTTCTCTACTCCTTAGGGTATTAGCCTTGTGTATTCATGGGAATTTCTCTAGTGCTAGGTTTCATGCTAGTCCCATAATGGCTTCCTCAATCAAAATATCTCTTTCGTTGCTCTCATCTCTGTCTTTTCTCCATCTCATCTATCCTGTCCCCTCAAGTTCTCCTCCTGCCTATCCTTCTTGCCTCCTCTAACAAATATAAATGTTAAGGTATAAACAACTTAAGTTGAGATCTCTCTATACACTAAACTCAAACTAAGCATAAACTTCCTCTTTTTTGTGGAGAATTGTATGGTTTTTGCTGTGTTTGTTTTCATCATTTTCTCTCCAGGTTTTTTTTTTTTTAATTTTTTTATTGATAAAAGGAGGATAAAGAAAAGAAAAAAAAAAAAACAAATTTCCACCTCCTCCCACCAGCCTCCCATTTCCCTCCCCCTCCTCCCACTCTTCTCTCCCTCCTCCCACCCCTCTCCCCTTCCCCCCACTCCTCTCCCCCTCCCTTTCCAGTCCAAAGAGCTGTCAGGGTTCCCTGCCCTGTGGTAAGTCCTAGGTCCTCCCCCCTCCGTCCATATCTAGGAAGGTGAACATCCAAACTGGCTAGGCTCCCACCAAGCCAGCAGATTGCGTAGGATCAAAACCGCGTGCCATTGTCCTTGGCGTCTCATCAGCCCTCATTGTTCGCCATGTTCCGAGAGTCCAGTTTTATCCCATGCTTTTTCTGGTAACAGTCCAGCTGGCCTTGGTGAGCTCGCAGTAGATCATCTCCACTGTCTCAGTGGGTGGGTGCACTCCTCGTGGTCCCGACATCTTTGCTCATGTTCTCACTCCTTCTGCTCCTCATTGGGACCTTGGGAGCTCAGTCCAGTGCTCCAGTGTGGGTCTCTGTCTCTATCTCCATCCATCGCCAGATGCAAGTTCTAGGATGGTATGCAATATATTCGTCAGTATTGCTCTAGGGTAGGGTCATTTCAGGTTCCCTATCCTCAGCTGCCCAGGGAACTAACTGGGGACCTCAGCTTGGGCACCTGGGAGCCCCTCTAGGGTCAAGTCTCCTGCCCACCCTAAAGTGGGTCCCTTAACTAAGAATTGTGGTTCCGTGCTCCCCTATCCAACCTTCCTTTATCCCGATCCTCCTGTTTCCCCTAGTCCACCCTCCTTCCCTTCTACCTTTTCTCTCCCCATCTCCCCTAACCCCCATCCCACCCCACCCCCAAGATCCCACTTTTCCCCCCGGCAATTTTGTCTACTTCCCTTATCCAAGAGGATAACTATATGTTTTTCCTTGGGTTCACCTTCTTACTTAGCTTCTTTAGATTCGCCTATTGTAGATTCCGTGAACCCTATTTATGGCTAGAAACCAATTATGAGTGAGTACATCCCATGTTCGTCTTTTTGGGCCTGGGATACCTCACTCAGGATAGTGTTTTCTATTTCCATCCATTTGCATGCAAAATTCGAGAAGTCATTGTTTTTTACCGCAGCGTAGTACTCTAGTGTGTATATATTCCATACTTTCTTCATCCATTCTTCCATTGAAGGGCATCTAGGTTGTTTCCAGGTTCTGGCTATTACAAATAGTACTGCTATGAACATAGTTGAACAAATGCTTTTGACATGTGATAGAGCATCTCTTGGGTAAATTCCCAAGAGTGGTATTGCTGGGTCCAGGGGTAGGTTGATCCCGAATTTCCGGAGAAACCGAAACACTGACTTCCACAGTGGTTGCACAAGATTGCATTCCCACCAGCAATGGATGAGGGTACCCCTTCCTCCACAGCCTCTCCAGCAAAGGCTATCCTTGGTGTTTTTGACTTTAGCCAATCTTACAGGTGTAAGATGATATCTCAAAGTTGTTTTGATTTGCATTTCCCTGATCGCTAAGGAGGTTGAGCATGACCTTAAGTGTCTTTTGGTCATTTGAACTTCTTCTGTTGAGAATTCTCTGTTCAGTTCAGCGCCCCATTTTTTAATTGGGTTAATTAGCCTTTTAAAGTCTAGTTTCTTGAGTTCTCTATATATTTTGGAGATCAGACCTTTGTCTGTTGTGGGGTTGGTGAAGATCTTCTCCCAGTCGGTAGGTTGCCTTTGTGTCTTAGTGACAGTGTCCTTTGCTTTACAGAAGCTTCTCAGTTTTAGTAGGTCCCATTTATTCAATGTTGCCCTTAATGTCTGTGCTTCTGGGGTTATACCTAAGAAGCGATCGCCTGTGCCCATCTGTTGTAGGGTATTGCCCACTTTCTCTTCTATCAGGTTCAGTGTTTTCGGGCTGATATTGAGGTCTTTAATCCATTTGGACTTGAGTTTTGTGCACGGTGATAGATATGGGTCTATTTTCATTCTTCTACAGGTTGACATCCAGTTGTGCCAGCACCATTTGTTGAAGATGCTTTCTTTCTTCCAATGTAAACTTTTAGCTCCTTTATCGAAAATGAGGTGTTCATAGGTTTGTGGGATAAAGTCCGGGTCTTCTATACGATTCCATTGGTCGACTTCTCTGTTTTTATGCCAGTACCACCCTGTTTTCATTACTGTAGCTCTGTAATAGAGTTTGAAGTCAGGGATGGTAATGCCTCCAGAAGATCCTTTATTGTATAGGATTGTTTTGGCTATCCTGGGTTTTTTGTTTTTCCATATAAAGTTGATTATTGTCCTCTCCAGATCTGTGAAGAATTTTGATGGGATCTTGATGGGGATTGCATTGAATCTATAAATTGCCTTTGGTAGAATTGCCATTTTTACTATGTTGATCCTCCCAATCCAAGAGCAAGGGATGTCCATCCATTTTTTGGTATCCTCTTCAATTTCTTTCTTCAATGCCTTAAAGTTCTTGTCAAATAGATCTTTCACTTCCTTGGTTAGATTTACCCCAAGATATTTTATGCTGTTTGTGGCTATCGTGAATGGAGAAGCTTCTCTGATTTCCCTCTCTGCTTCCATATCCTTTGAGTATAGGAGGGCGACTGATTTTTTGGAGTTGATCTTGTATCCTGCCACATTACTAAAGCTGTTTATCAGCTGTAAAAGTTCTTTGGTGGAATTTTGGGGGTCGCTTATGTACACTATCATATCATCTGCGAATAACGAAAGTTTAACTTCTTCATTTCCAATTCGAATCCCCTTGATCCCATTATGCTGTCTTATTGCTATTGCTAGAACTTCCAGCACTATATTGAAGAGGTATGGCGAAAGTGGGCAGCCTTGTCGCGTTCCTGAGTTAAGCGGGATGGCTTTGAGTTTCTCTCCATTTAATTTGATGTTAGCTGTCGGCTTGCTGTATATAGCTTTTATTATATTTAGGTATGACCCTTGTATCCCTAATCTCTCCAAGACTTTTAACATAAATGGATGTTGAATTTTGTCAAATGCTTTTTCAGCATCTAATGAAATGATCATATGGTTTTTTTCTTTCAGTTTATTTATATGATGGATTACATTGATAGATTTTCGTATGTTGAACCAGCCCTGCATCTCAGGAATGAAGCCTACTTGATCATAATGGATAATTTTTCGGATGTGTTCTTGGATTCGGTTTGCCAGTATTTTGTTGAGGATTTTTGCGTCGATATTCATGAGTGAGATCGGCCTGTAATTCTCTTTCCTGGTTGAGTCTTTGTGTGGTTTTGGTATCAGAGTAACTGTAGCTTCATAAAAGGAATTTGGTAATGACCCTTCTGTTTCTATATTGTGGAATACATTGAGGAGTATAGGTATTAGGTCTTCTTGGAAGTTCTGGTAGAATTCCGCATTGAAACCATCTGGCCCTGGGCTTTTTTTGGTAGGGAGGTTTTTGATAACAGCTTCTAGTTCTTCGCGACTGACAGGTCTGTTTAGCTTGTTCACCTGGTCCTGATTTAATTTTGGTAAATCGTATTTATCTAAGAAAGTGTCCATTTCTTTTACATTTTCCAGTTTAGTGGCATACAAGCTTTTGTAGTAAGATCTAATGACTCTCTGAATTTCCTCTGTGTTTGTGGTTATGTCCCCCTTTTCATTTCTGATCTTATTAATTTGCAAATTTTCTCTCTGCCGTTTGATTAGTTTGGATAGGGGTTTGTCAATCTTGTTGATTTTTTCCAGGAACCAGCTTCTTGATTCATTGATTCTTTGGATTGTTTTTTGTGTTTCTATTTTGTTGATTTCAGCCCTCAGTTTGATTATTTCCAGTCTTCTACTCCTCCTAGGTGAGTCTGCTTCTTTTTTTTCTAGAGCTTTCAGGTGGGCTGTTAAGTCTCCAATATGTGCTTTCTCTGTTTTCTTTAAGTGGGCACTTAGTGCTATGAACTTTCCTCTCAGGACTGCTTTCATAGTGTCCCATAAGTTCGAGTATGTTGTTTCTTTATTTTCATTGAATTCAAGGAAGACTTTAATTTCTTTCTTTATTTCCTCCTTAATCCAGGTATGGTTCAGTAGTTGACTGTTCAGTTTCCATGAGTTTGTAGGCTTTCTGGGGGTAGCATTGTTGTTGAATTCTAACTTTAATCCATGGTGGTCTGATAAGACACAGGTGGTTAGTAATATTTTTTTGTAGCTGTGTAAGTTAGCTTTGTTACCAAGTATGTGGTCAATTTTCGAGAAGGTTCCATGAGCTGCAGAGAAAAAGGTATATTCTTTCCTATTTGGGTGGAATATTCTATAGATGTCTGTTAAGTCCATTTGCTTCATTACCTCCATTAATTCTCTAATTTCTCTGTTAGGTTTCTGTCTGATTGACCTGTCCATTGGTGAAAGAGGAGTGTTGAAGTCTCCTACTATTAGTGTGTGCGGTTTGATGGCTGCCTTGACTTTTAGCAATGTTTCTTTTACATACGTGGGTGCTTTTATATTAGGGGCATAGATATTCAGGATTGAGATTTCTTCCTGATGAATTTTTCCTGTTATGAGTATAAAATGTCCCTCTCCATCTCTTTTTATTGATTTAAGTTTGAAGTCAACTTTGTTAGAAATTAGTATGGCCACACCTGCTTGTTTCTTAGGTCCATTTGCTTGATAAGCCTTTTCCCAGCCCTTTACTCTGAGTAGGTGCCTGTCTTTGTGGTTGAGGTGTGTTTCTTGTAGACAGCAGAATGTTGGATCCTGTTTTCGTATCCAGTCTCTTAGCCTGTGCCTTTTTATAGGTGAGTTGAGTCCATTGACATTAAGTGATATTAATGACCAGTGGTTGTTAACTCCGGTCACTTTTTAAGTAGTAGGGTTTGTGTGTTTCCCTTCTTTGAGTTGCGCTGGTGAAGGGTCTCTAGATGTCTGAGTTATTGAGGTCTTTGTTGGACTCCTTGGTTAGTGATTTTCCTTCTATTATTTTCTGTAAGGCTGGATTTGTGGCTACGTATTGCTTAAATTTGTTTTTATCCTGGAAAATTTTGTTTTCTCCATTTATGGTGAACGAAAGCTTGGCTGGATATAGTAGTCTGGGCTTGCATCCATGGTCTCTTAGTTTTTGCAGTACATCTATCCAGGACCTTCTGGCTTTCATGGTTTCCATAGAGAAGTCAGGTGTAAGTCTGATAGGTTTACCTTTATAAGTAAGTTGGCCTTTCTCCTTTGCGGCTCTTAATATTCTTTCTTTATTCTGTATATTTTGTGTTTTGATTATTATATGGCGAGGGGATGTTTTTTTTTGATCCAGCCTATTTGGGGTTCTGTATGCCTCTTGAACCTTCATAGGTACATCCTTCTTCAGGTTGGGAAAGTTTTCTTCTATAATTTTGTTAAGTATATTTTCTGGACCGTTGAGCTGCACTTCTTCTCCTTCTTCTACTCCAATTATTCTTAGGTTTGGTCTTTTTATTGTGTCCCATATTTCCTGAATGTTTTGTGATGAGAGTTTGTTGGACTTGCTGTTTTCTTTGATCAGTGCGTTTATTTTCTCTATGTTATCCTCAGACTCTGAGATTCTTTCTTCTATCTCTTGTATTCTGCTGGTTATGCTTGTTTCTGTAGTCTCTATTCGTTTACCTAGATTTTCCATGTCCAGCCGGCCCTCTGTTTGTGTTTTCTTCTTTGCCTCCATTTCATTTTTCAAATCATGAACTGTTTCCATTATCTGCTTGATTGTTTTTCCTTGCTTTCCTAGGGTATCATTCACTGATTTACTCAATTCCTCGAACTTTCTGTTATACTTCTCATCCATTTCTATAAGGGCGTTTTTTATATGCTGTTTAAGGGTGTCAATCACTGTCATGAAGTCAGTTTTTTCTCCTTCTTCATGATTAAGGTGTTCATGTCCTCCTGTTGTGAGGTCGCTGGCTTCTGGTGGTTTCGTGTTGTTCTTCAGATTGTTGGGTGAATTCTTGCATTGGCGTCTCCCCATCTCTTCCTTCCAATATTCTCCTATGGATCTTCTTTTACAGGATCAGGTCTTCTTGCCAACTGATGTACCTTCCAAGTGATGTCACTCCCCCGTGATGTTTCTCCTGGAGTCCAGTTCCGATCTCCTTGCTGCTTGGTTAGCTTCCAAACAAAGGCCCACCCTGCTTGCTGCAGGCAGGTTATGGAGACAAAGGAGCTACCACCTTCCCCTTTGCACTCACCTTCGGGTTCAGTCCCAGCGCCCAGGCAGGCTGAACAGGGAGGCACTCTGCTCCAAGAAGGGAGGGATGGAGGGAGACAGGGGGTAGGGGGATCTGGATGTAAGCTGGATGGGATAGGAAGAGAGAGGAGGTACCGGGCAGTGTAGCCCTGTAGGTTGATCAGGAAGTGTAGGCGGGCTGTTCCCGGGTGCCGCAGCACTCACTCACCACAATGATGTCTCACTAGGTGCCCTGATGAAACTCCGTGCTGCTTGGTTTGCTCGCAGACAAAGGGCCCACCCTGCTTGCTGCAGGCGGGCTATGGGGACAAAGAAGCCCCCGAGCTCCCCTTTACCCTACGCTTGGGGTTAGGACCCAGCGCCCAAGCAGGCAGAGCAGGGAGGCTCTCTGCCACCAGGGAAGGGAGGGGGAAGAGAAACAGAGGGTGGGGGGATCTGGATGTAAGCTGGATGGGATAGGAAGAGAGAGGAGGTACCGGGCAGTGTAGCCCTGTAGGTTGATCAGGAAGTGTAGGCGGGCTGTTCCCGGGTGCCGCAGCCCTCACTCACCACAATGATGTCTCACTAGGTGCCCTGATCGAAACTCCGTGCTGCTTGGTTCGCTCGCAGACAAAGGGCCCACCCTGCTTGCTGCAGGCGGGCTATGGGGACAAAGAAGCCCCCGAGCTCCCCTTTACCCTACGCTTGGGGTTAGAACCCAGCGCCCAAGCAGGCAGAGCAGGGAGGCTCTCTGCCACCAGGGAAGGGAGGGGGAAGAGAAACAGAGGGTGGGGGGATCTGGATGTAAGCTGGATGGGATAGGAAGAGAGAGGAGGTACCGGGCAGTGTAGCCCTGTAGGTTGATCAGGAAGTGTAGGCGGGCTGTTCCCGGGTGCCGCAGCACTCACTCACCACAATGATGTCTCACTAGGTGCCCTGATCGAAACTCCGTACTGCTTGGTTCGCTCGCAGACAAAGGGCCCACCCTGCTTGCTGCAGGCGGGCTATGGGGACAAAGAAGCCCCCGAGCTCCCCTTTACCCTACGCTTGGGGTTAGGACCCAGCGCCCAAGCAGGCAGAGCAGGGAGGCTCTCTGCCACCAGGGAAGGGAGGGGGAAGAGAGCTCTCCAGGTTTTTTTTATGTTCTGCTGCTTCTTTTCCTTTCCCTTGACATTTCAGGTTAAACCACATTTTACCATACCCTTGAACTCCAGTTGAAGTTGAATTGGTGAGATATTGCTAAATAATAAACAAATTTTGCAGCATATAATATAATGGTTCTGCAGCAGGGGTGTGGTATGCATGACCTAGAAAAGGCCTGGCTTGGCAGAACTGCTTTAATGCAAAGTCTGCTTGGACTTCTGAACATTAGCTTCAGCTCTGGCCATACATGTTTCTCATGGAACCCAGGTTGACGGGACAGTGGCCAGCCAGGGAAGATGTCTGTGAGTAACAACACAGAAGTGACTAAGTGGGTAAAAGACTGCAGGCTCTCCAAGGCTTTCATCTGGAACTGATCAAATACATTTCTGCTCACATCTTACCACTCCAAGCCAGCTACAGATCAAGCCCAGTGTCAAAGGATATGAAGAGAAATGAATACATTTTATGCTAATCAATGGAACCTTATGGTTACATGGTAGGGGGTACAAATCCACACTCTAACTCCCAAAACATGAAAATCATGAACTAAAAGAAATTTACACCCTTACCCTGGCTTGGTATTCATAACATCCTTCCTAGACTGTGCATTGCCTATTTAACAATAGTTAACAGACCCTAGTATCTAATTACCCACTCGTCTCTGTACCCCTATGCTCTTTAAAATCCATCAAACAGACTTCCTCAAGCAGAACTATGGTTATGACACATGCTTAACTCAAAAGTCCCAGCAACCTGCTAATATTACTCCATATTGGGTAGGAACAATGGTATGTAAGATATCTAGAGAAGTGTCTCACCGCTGGCATATAATAAGTTCCATTGCTTTCTTTTAAAGCAAATTAGCCTTGGTTCTCTGTTGCCCCATAGTGACAGCAGCGCTCCACTTGACCCAAGCACTATCACAAGGTGATGTCCCAAGTGCAAACAAGGAAAGAAAAGTGCCTCCTTCTCCACAATCTTTTCATAGGATAAGAAAGCAAAATCTCTGCACACACCCCAAATCACTTTTCTGTTTCTTGTTTAGACCATCCCATCAAACAGAGATGCAGAGATGTAGATTTCAATTGAGATCGTTCTTGGGTTGTGCCTTACGAATTCTGTTTTATTTCTATTGGTTGATTTTGTGTGCACATAAAGATGCATGTGTAAAGGTGTCTGCATGGCCACTTTTATTGTGTAGAGATCAGAGGACAATGTTCAGGAGCTGTTATCTTCTTCCACCATGTGGATCAGAGGGTTTTTATCCAGGTTGGTTGGCAGCAGCAAGAGCCATTACCTGTGGAGTCATTTGGTCATCCTGAGTGAATTCTCAGAACAAGAAAGTAAATTACAAAGGAAATACTTATAAGACATAATTATTATTTGTCAAATTACTGAACTTAGTTGACAAAATATAAGACACTTCAGAATACAATCTTCACCTCCTGTTTAAGCGTAATTCATCAAGATTTCAATAAACCATTAGTTTTTTTTTTTGAAAAGGGCATTCTGGTCATACTGTCTTTTCCCCAAGTGCTGGCACTTAGTGTCCTCCATCTCTCCAAATGCGCTTGTGTTCCTCTCATGATTTCTTCTCAAGTCCTACTTATTCCTGAGGATTCGCCTCTTTTTTGGGAAGTTGTCCTTGGGTAAGGCTAGTCTTCCCTTTTCCTATATAAGCCCACAATGCATCATAATCCATGGTCATATGTTCTTCCCAAATGTATCAGTATCTTGCACAGGATACATTTAAAGGATGAGGAGGGTGTAACATCATAATTATATAGGAGATCCTGAGGTTATTATACTGCAGAATAGGCCCTCATGATTGTCTTTTCCAGATAATGAACAAAGAGACAATGTCCTAAAGTTTCCATCTTTCTCTTATGCCCACATAAAAAAGAAAACAAAGTCCTTCTGGAAATTTAGCACTCACTTTATGACTGCATCTACTTTCTTGAATGACTTCCATTCAATATAGTTCTGTCTCTGTCTCTCTTCATCTCCTGAAGGCATGGAAGACATACACTGATATATATATATATTGCATTATTATTCCCACTCAACACCTTTTATGGCACATGCTGTATCAACCCTGCAATATTAGAAAAATTGCAGTGTCGTTTTACAACTTCAAGTGCCTGCTTCATTGCTGTGCAGAGAGAAGAGTCAATCAAGATTTGGGTAACAGACTAAAATAATGAAGCCTACTAACAGGTTTACATACTGTAGTCATGTTTCCTGACTGTGAACTCTATCCAACTTAAAATGTTTAATCTGAAGCCCTAGACAATTTTTCTTAGGTAATATTCATGTCACTCTTTATTATAGGGATGCTCACCGTTTGGAACAAATCTCTGCTACTTCATCAACTGTTCAAAGCATATACAATTGTTTGCCATTTTTATACTCTCTGCATTTTGAGTTTATCTTCTTCCTGTCTCTTGTATAAACACACATATTTCCACATCAGGGTATGTTATTAATAGTGCATTAGCCTTACTTGATACCCTCTATGTTGTTGTTACCAGCACATAGGAATACATTTTCCTAAGTAACAGATGAAAACCCAGCTCCCCTGAAATCTCAGTGTCTTCATCATCAAAATACTTTGGCACTTAGGATTCTGCTATACACTATTATATCTTGTCTCTGCATTCCTGTGTACTTAAATTTTTCTACAAAATCCCCACTGCCAATTCAAAACATGCTTAATAAATTTCCATTATATGCCAAACATTGCCTGCTTCTAAGAAAAGATCCATAGTAAATGTTTTACCCTGACCCTTCTGAATTTCAATTCTTAGCGAGTTAAATAAACAATACAATCAACATGGGTCTATTATCTCAAGGGGAGGTAAGCCCCATCCCCAAATAAAGAGATACTGGCATAGAAAGTGGAATTGAGTGGCTCAGTCTTTGAGAGGTGGCTGGGAAAGACTACAGTGAGAAGATAGCATTTGATCAAAGACTGGAACAAGAGAGTTCCACCCAGAGGGGATAATGAGAACACAACCCCAGGGACAAAGTATTTGTAAGGGATTAGAAACAGACACTCAGAAAACAAGACTAGTTTCCATGGAGATTGAGAAAGCTAAAAGGAAAACAGTTAGTGGAGGACAAATCAGGGATAGCATGAGAAGTCATAGGGGGACCAGGCCTCATTCTGATCCAAATGGACACCCTTAGACTCTTCACGTACTAGTCTGGGTGTTCATATTGCATATCATTGCTACTGAAATGAGATCTTGAAGTGAGTAATGCGATGGTTACACAATACTCGGGATGGACTTAGTGCCCCTCATGTCTGTGCACACTTGGTACATGGTGTATATTTTATGATTATTTTTAAAATACAGTCTATGAGTGTCTACTGCGGTACTAAGCCCTGGCAACTACAAAATAACGAAAATAACGGATGATTCAGACACTTGGGCTCTGGAAATAGAGAGATGGTTCTGTATTAGTCACTTTTCTTGCTGTTGGAACACAGTACCTGAGAAAGTCGGTTATGGAAGGAAAAGGTTCTTTTAGCTTCTGGGTCCAGTGCAGAGTCAAAAGGATCCATTGCTTTGGGCTGACAGTGGGTTGTGGCAAGGGAATGTGTAGCATTGCAGCGAGGCCACATATCACAAAACCGATTGCTCAGTGCATAAGAGTAAGGAGGAAAAAAATGAAACAGACAGGAACCAAGGAAGAGATGCACCTTCCAAAAGCATGCCCTCATGATGTACTTCCTCCAACCAGTGTCTAGTTGCCACAACCTTCCAGTGACTCCATCCAATTATGTATCTAGTATTTGGATCAGGAGGACTCTGATCCAATCACCTCTCAGTAGTACCCCTGGCTGTCGAATGGCGCTTTTGATAAAGGAACCTCCAGAACCAAGTTGAAGTTCAACTCAGAGTTCCATTAATCACAAATGCAGAAAAGCTGTTGGAGGAAAGAGGGAGGGGCTGAGGTCTCACACACCCCCCCCCACTTACAGCAGCTTTCGTTAGTCAGATGCCCTCTGAAACAAAGGGATATTAACAAAAGAAGTACGAGGGATAGTATCCCTTCCTCCCTCTTATAGAAACTCACATATGCCAGGGCTCTAGCAAATCAAAGCACTTTTAATACTTATCTTAAACTCTGTTTAACTTGGTTTAATTTGATGTTGCTGAGCCATTTTGAGAACGAGCCCTGTTGTCTACAGCATCTGTTGAACAACCCGAGGAATTGCTGTCCAGGGAGGCTATTTCAATGGAGAGGCCAGGCTGGCTTAGGGAAGCTCCGAGCAGAGGTTTGTCGCAAAGGTGATACTTAAATCAGACAAGAGGGTGAGCATTCAAGACAGGAGAAACACTAAGAGGTTGGCTTTTCAGTGCTTTCTCTGCTTCTACCTGCCTCCTCAAATAACTCTGCAGGATGAATGCCTCAACTATAATGACCAAAGTATATTTTTAATAACTGCTGACAAACTTCTAAAACATGCAGGACTTCAAACACACTTAGACACTCTTCCTCCACGCCTAATCCATGACCACGCTAGTTTTCTTACACTGAGATTGGGGTGCTGTTCCATAAAGGGACACGCAGTCCTTATACATCTGCCAGAGACACTTTGAAATTGAAGCAGAAATCAATTCCTATGCGAGGTGAAGAGCGCAGTGGTGGCTATGGAAGCAGAATCAAATTAAAAAACAACGCGGGCTTGGATTTTAATGAAACTCATCTTTGTTTCGTTTGCAGATCAAACTTTTGGCTCTCATCTGCACACAGTGTGTGAACGGGAACATTCCACAGTTCCATGGTTTGTGAAGCAGTGCATTGAAGCTGTTGAAAAACGAGGTGGGTTAACTAAATATTCAGCATTGCCGTGTTCTCTGAACAGCTACGGCTTGAGTTCACGGTGCCTCCTGATTTCTCCAGGAAGCCACGCAATTAAAACTTGACTTTTGTTAATCGCCTAAGAGGATCAAGTTTCCTATTAACTTCGGTTTGTTTTTTACAATAGGGACATCAGCAATTCTCACCAATGTTCTTTTTTTTTTAATATTTTGTCTGTCTGACATACTGTTGAATCAATTGCAAACTTCTTGTTTCCAAGCCAGTGATAAAACATTCATGAAATATCAGCACTCTCGGTGTTAGAACCCTCTGACATTCATGCTGGTAGACGTGCCAGAACCATTTTGGTAAGCCCCCAGCATTACCCAAGTGAAGTAAATAGCGTTTCCACCCGCAGATACCGATGCACAGTCTTCCACATGGTTCTGCTCAGTGCAGATTACAGCTAACTGGGTTTCCTGGAACAATTAGCAGATACACCTCCAGTGTTAAGATGACCTTTGACTCCTCTGTTTCAACATTCTGTTTTCATCTGAAATTATTTCATCTCACGGAAGGGAACAAAACAAACCCCAATTGACTCATCATTTCTATGCTAGTTTATCTGTGGAGTGTTTTTCCTTCGAACTATGACTTCATCCATTCAAGGTCATTTTTCCTGGAAGACACACACTGTAAATGCAGAATCTTAAAAAAAAAAATAATGTATTAAATAAAAATGTGAAGCTTCATCACCATCTGTTACAAGTTTACAACATATTTCCAGGATCTAGGGGAATATATATCATGCGAAACATAGAGGTGTTTGCAGAGAAAAGCAATGGCTGACCCTATTTCCATTTTCAACACCTATTCTCCTAAAACAATACAACCAAAGGGAAAAAGATCTTCAAATCCTCTGCTCAGAAAAAGGCCATTTTAATTCTCTCGGTGTTACCTGGCTTTATTATAGAAGCATAATAAAAACGGCATGCAATTTCTAGCTCCTAGAAATTCATACTTTAATTATACTGTAAGGACAGCCTTGGGATCCTATTATTCCCCTATCAGTAGGGAATGAGAGAATAACAAGAGGGGAAGGGTTGAGTAGGGACACAGATAAAGACCGTGGCTGTGGGGAAAGGCGCGTTGGCACTTCAGGGAGAAGAGTTGAGAGCGGAGAGAACAGGAAACAGTTACTGTAGAATAAGCACCGAGAGAAGTGCCTGCGCAGAATGAAGCTGATTGGAATTAAGAGGGAAATGTGTTTTTAGTGCCTGTTGCCATTTCATTTCATTTATAGGTACCTATCTCAGGAATAAACATTATTTTAAAATACTTAAAGCCAAAATGGGCAGCTGAGGAGGTTGTCATTATTTCCAATAGTTAAATTATCATATTTTCCAAGAAATCTTCATTCACCTTTAAATACTGAGTACCAATGGTATGAGCATTATTATGTTATATCAAAAACAAAATTCAAATAGGCCATTGGGGAAAGTCAAACATAGTAAGATGTATGCACATGGAAATAATAGCTTATATCTCTCGATTTGTGCGTCTACCTAAGGCAAAATGAAAAGCCCTGCTTGGTGTAGCCTTGCAGGGTACAGATACCATACTATCACAGAATAGAAACTGTCTACAAATAGGGATTGTATCTATGCATGGCATTTTCATGGTGATTTTTAATAAGGTAAGATGATGTTTCTGCTGACAGGAGCAATCATGACAGCATTATATTTTATTGTCCCAATGTTTACTCTCAAAATGAATTTGTAGATCCAGCGCTAAACAGCTGCTAATCACACATACGATTATTAAAATAATTCCCGAGCATCCTAATGAAACACAAAGACATTTTGTAATTCTGCAAAGCCACTGAAAATTCAAAGCACTTTGGCAGTGTAAGCTTAAAGGAACTCCATGGAAATGTTCAATAAGAACTCAAAGACACAAGGCAAACGTCTCACATCCTTGCAAGATTTACAAGTGTGTACTTTCTATTGTATTTTTCCATGATCATTTCGTGGGATTAATATTCTTACAATTACATGCCAATGCTGTTTACTCAAAGTGTTGTTTTTACTAAATTTTGGCATATTGCACCTCAGGACAGAAATAATTTATGTGAATCTAAGTCCAATATTTATGCAGGCTTCTGATGACATTTGATGCAGGGTTGGTACTAGAAAGTAGCAGGGGAAGGTGCCAAGTCTCTCGGCATGGCTGGGACTCAGCATATCTGGAGTGCTCCTTCTAATGGCCAGATGCTCCTCCAGCCAAGAAACTCAACTGCGCGGTCATGGGAAATGCTTATGGGTCCATTCTAGGAAAGGCCCATTTAATGAAAGCTGCGTTCACTCTCCCAGTCTTGGGGAAATGGCCTCTGGGTTCATAATATGGGCACATTGGCTCTTATAGAAAGGATTTGACTCCTTTCTCATTTTCCCTCCGTTATTGTTTTCTTTTTTTTTTCAAGGCGCCTATAAAACTCAAGCAGTATTTTTTAAATGCTTATTATATATTTATTATAAAATGAAGCAGGTAGGGCAGACAAACTCAGCATCGATTCGGTCATCCTCTCCGGTTGCTGACTGCTTGAGTCTGACACAACCGTGCTTGGTTTCTGGGGTCTCCCAGGAAGTTCTGTCTGGCGACTAGCACGAAGCATATTCTTCGTTCAGCTTCAGTAAAGTGGTATCAGTTACATTCAATTTTTGGCATCTTTTGTACGTAACGTAGAAAAAAATGGCTAAGTAAGCCTGTAAACCAAATGACTTACCTGGTACATTCCCTTGTCTCAATTTGATTCACTATACTCTTGACTGCTAGGCCATATTGTCTTTCCCAGTTATTTAGACTACAGTCACTTCTGCCATTTTTTTTTTTTTGCTGTTTGTGCAGCCCTAAGTATACTTTCATACAAAGAATCACATTGATTTTATATTTGCAGCTCCTTCTCTCTGCCTTACTCTCATAGTTGAAGACTCTCTGTGGGGTACTCAAATTGAGCAATGAACATCTCAACTTGAATTTCTTCCTGAAAGACACCTTGGATGTTGAATGAGGGAGCAGTCACTAGATGGGCATTGTACTTCCCGTTATGAACTAAACTCGTAGAAGAAATAGACACTAAAGATAAAGCACATGCTGAGATAAGAGCTTTGAGAGGAAAGAACAGGTAAAGAAGATAGGAAAACCATTACGAAATCTGAAATGCAAACAAAGATGTGTGTCTTTAAAGTAATTGATCAAATCCTAAACCATAAACACATGCTTGTTTGTTTTGCCCTCCACGTAGGATCAGGAGAATTTTAATTTGGTTTTATTCACAAAGCTTCTATCTGAACCCATTGTGTGGTAATAGTAAAATATGTCAGCCATATGTGATACCTGGAAAGACATGTTTTACGTGAAAAGTCAAACGCAGACCTTGCCAGGGACTTCTTTTCTAGAGCGATAGAGTTTACTAAATTAATGAACACAATTATACACTAAATATGTTTTGTACATCAAGTACAATTTTTTAATGTAAGGAAATACAACTGAATTTTAAAATTAATATAAATGCTGTTGGCATTCAGTATCCCTAATATGCTGTGATAGCTCCTCTATGATTGCCGGTTCTGCTTCTGGGCCCCAGAAGAGGCTTCCAAGAGATCTGGAACTCAGCAACCTGAATATACTTGACACTACTAAAATATGTACTTAAAAGAATTATTTTACAGTATATGCTTTTTAACCACAATTTTAATTTTTTTGTTCAGTGTGTGTGCTTGTGTCTGTGTGTTCCTGAATGTACATACCACAACATGAGTGTGGAAATGAGAAGACAACTTGTAGGAGTTGGTTCTCTCCCTTCCATCACGTGGTTCCCAAGGATCAAATGCAAATGGTCTGGTTTGGTGGCATACATTTACCCTAGAGCCCTCTCACCAGCCCAACTGTGCGTGAGTGTGTGGGGGGTGGGGGTGAGAGTGTGGTGTGTGTGTGTGTGTTCCCATGTTTTCCACCCTTAATGATTTGAGATACAAGATAGCTTTCAGAATGCTTCAGCAATTGCTGACCAACAAGAAGTTTGCCCTTTCTGTGTGTGTGTGTGTGTGTGTGTGTGTGTGTGTGTGTGTGTGTGTGTATGTGTGAGTGTCCTTCTCTCAAACATATAAAGCTATGACAGGAATGAAACACAAGTTACATACTTGACTTAGTGCCCAGAAGATACCCTGGGATCCGTAACATTGCTTAAAGATTTCAGCAAGCCCTTTAGTCCACTTCTGAGAAGGTCCTTAGCCTCCAAAGCTTTATCTCTCAATTTGACTTCGTGGCAGCTGTTATATTTTTTTGCTGTCGTTTGTTTGACAGGATCCAGTTATAGGTTCCGATGTCTGTTTAAAGAAACAAGGAGGCTGTTGGCTTCAAAATCCCCTCATTGCTTGTGTGATCAGCATTTTCCCAGGCTTTGCTGCATAGTTTGCCAAGCAAAGGGACTGACCTTTTGTAGCAAACACTTTTTCATTTCAAAATGCTCACTTTGATTTTTGTCCCATTTTATACTCATTCCAAACTGTTTACAACCCACTAAAAATGACTGTGAATTATATGTTTGTATAATGGATTCCTTTTGTGGTCTGAGCGGAATGTTTACTTTGAACAATTAGTTATCTTAGGATAGATTGTAGCAAGTTGAAAAAATAATGGCTAAAATTATTATTATACCTTAGCTGATTTTTTAATTCCTTGTGATTATGTGAAATTTGAGAGACAGACAGACACCTTAGCTACATGAATTTTTATACGGTCATATTTGCTAGTACCGTAGTAGCGTGAGAACTATGAGTACACGTCTGTGATTTTGGAAACTACACAGTACGGAATAAAAATAGATATATGACTATTTGCTATAAACAGATTGCTGTGAGTAGTAGGTAGAGTATGTATGTACAAGAAATTATTGGGAAAGTGACGGGAATGATGATCATCTAGGTTTTCTGCTGAGCTACATAAAGCTTATCCTTGTTAATATTCTCTAACTTCATTCAGTGAACCCTTCAGTCCATTGAGATCCCACTGAGTACTTTGGGTATAAAAATAAAACTTCACATTGCTATTTCCCATTGCTTGAAATCTAGGCCCCTAAAGTGCAGATTGTATTGCCATAACTAGACAAGTCTGCTCCCAGTCCTGCTAACTTTATACTGTTCATTCTTTCCCACTTTGAGATAATCTATGAGAGCTGGATCCAGGCACGCACTAAAGACTGATCCGTCTACGAAGAATGTGCAATTTGTACTGTTTAGTTTCTGATGAGAGTCTTGAAAACTTTTATGATTCTATCCTCTTCCAGAGAGACTTCTGCTTCCTAGTTTTATAAGCAGTAAGTGAAAAAAAAGTAATAAAAACAAAACAAACTGATAAAAATTACATGCTAAGAGCAAAAATCTAGGGTACAAGATAAGCAGTTTTTCTTTTTCTCTGGAGAATATTTGTGGACTTGACAAAAAAAAATGTTCCTAAGGGAGCGAGCTATGTTGGTGTTTGTTGGTGTTTGTTTTGGGTTTTTTCTCACTTTTATGTCAAGAGCTGGATGTCCACATGCCCTCTGAGCGCCGACGATCCTCAATGAAGCTCTTGAGAGCAGGCTGCAAATTAACTTAGTTTTTCTTTCTGAGTTAAAATTAAGACCAGTCTCTCTCTCTCTCTCTCTCTCTCTCTCTCTCTCTCTTTTTTTTTTTTTTGTAATTTCTTTTTTGTTCTCTTGGTGTTTTGTTTTGCTGTTTTAATGCCACCTTCCTGACAGCGGTCCTGCTGTCCTAGAGCCAAGTTGGAGCGGGCTCTTTGGGGTAGTCACGCTGGGGCCTCTGTGTCTGTTAGAAAGCCACATTGAGGGCTAAGAGAGAAGACAATTTCCAACAAAATAAACAGGAAACGGCCTGCAAGAGTAGAAAAGAGAAACCAGAAAAGACAACCCGAAAGAAATCAGAGATGGCAAGGTGGAGAGTTGGGGGTGGGAAGTAGGTTTCGCAAGGAAGAAAGCGAATGTGGGTGAATGAGTAGGCCTGGGAGTTCTGTAAGGGGGCAGCACAGGATTGGGTCATTTCTAGCAGTTACCCAAAACTTGCTTTTCTGTCCCGAAGACATTTGTTCTTGCAAAATGACAGCAAGTTAAATCTGGCAGTAAAAAGTATGCTTTAAATCGTCAAAAAAAAATCTGCACACAAAGCTGTTATTAATTAATTTGCTGTGCTTATTAATGACATTTAATTAAGTTTATCTCTACTTAGAAGCACATATGACAGTCTTGTTATCAAAAAGACCTTGAGCATAACAGAAGTTGGCGTGGGAGTTGATGTGCCGGTCACTCACCGGTGAAGCTAGCTACGGAACACAGTGGTGTGGCCAGCTCGCATCGCACCAACTGTGGATGTTCCCACACTTCTGGATCCAGACTACAGAACAGTGTCAGATAAAGCCTGGGTCTTATTTCCAACATTTACCACCACTCTTAATCCCCATTCTGGAATTTAGGATTTTAAAATATTTTCCACTGCAGTCACTTGGTTTTAAGCCAAAATTAAGACCCTGCACAATTAGCCTTTTATTATGGATAGAAAGCTTAAATAGATTCAGCATATTAAGATCCAGTACTCTAAGATGTCTTATAAGTGGCATCATTTTATAAAGTCAATTCTTGGTCCGTGAGTTTCTATTACAAGGACCTATACTCAGAAGTTCATAGTGCAACCATTAAAAATAATCGAGCTGAGAGCTGGCAGGCTATTTTCGCCTGGAAACAAATGTTTACAAAATTTGAAAAAGAAATTATCTTTGTTTGGAAAGCTTTCAGGTTTTCAATAATCAGGAACAAAATAAAAAATAATTTAAGGCAGCCAAAGATTTTTCAGATATTTGTTGCCCTGGGAATCAAAACAAAATAACCCTATAGTTTTTATTTGTAATTCTTGTTATATAATGAAAACTGACTGATTTACAAAAATATGAAAATTTCCACAACAATGCTACTATGCTTTGGGCAAAACACTTTTGTTTCTGATAGAACAAGAACAGATAAATTCTATTTAGATAAACAATCCTTGGGCTCAACACATGAAGAAGTTATAGGTTGGTTTCAGAAGCAGTGAGTGAACCAGAATTCATATTCTTTTGAGTACCCTGGTGACTAATTCTCCCTTTAAAGTTCGTAGAAAAAGATGGTCTTTCCAATTCCCCCTTTTCTATTTGCAAATGAAGAATGCCCAGCATAAATATCAATCTACGTACAAACAGCAAGCCAAATACTTACTCTGGGTACACTGTTGCACTGAGAGCATCGTATACGTTTCTTTAGCACCGTACTTTGTCATAATTTTCCTGTCTCCTTGAAAGATTAATGTCTCCATGATTCCTTGATGCCTTTAAACTCCTTGGAAAGTTATTTTATAGTTTAACAGTCTATGGAGCTAGTAATATTTTTTTCTTGCTTTAAAAATAATCCTTTCTTTTCTAGCTTAATCTTTTTGCCTAATTTTATACTCTTCAGACCACTTCCTGTTTTCAGTTCAGAAAAAGAAAAACAATCAAGCAGGGGAAAAAAATCAAGGGCAAGGCACTTTGAAAAGAAAAACAAACTACACGGAACCAAAATAGCTCTTTAAATGATAATGTTGGGAGAGCTCTTGAGGTTGGTTACTAAAGACTGTAGACCCGTAGTCAAAAAAACATGCTCGTTTTAAGAAAAACTAATCTTGGAGGCCTGATTGTTAGGGTAATAGCACAACATACAGTAGAAAAGTATTTACATACTCACTTCAGTTCCCTGCGTGTTCCTTCGTAAGTGCACTGACTTCTCTCACAGTGCCTAAGGAGGAAGGGCTCCCAGGAAATGGTCTGGGTGAACTGAACTCATCTTTGCTTTGGCGCTCAAAATAAAAAGCAACTCGTAGTCAACAGTTGCTGAGCGAAGGCAGCTCCATTTTATGGAAGGGGATAATGTGATTTGCAGCTTGGTTGTTAAACATTTAAGTGCGACCACTTACGGAATGTGTTGCATTGTTCAGTGGGGTGTCATCTTTCCATCAGGACCCAGCTATGTTAGGCAGTTGAAATGAGGTTGACCAAAAGATTTTATATTCCTCAATTTGGAGATACTCTATTTAAGAGAACAGTCAAGCAAACACTGAACTATCCATTCCTTAACCGTTTTCATTAGAGGAAGTAATGTCCCATCAGGCACTGCTTCATCACCACTAACCTACTGTTTTTAATCAGATAATTGAATGACTTACAATTGACATGCCTGATGATGGGCAGTCACGGGCTCAATTTCTATAACCTCATAGGAAGCTGAGTTCTCTATCTTTTTCTTTTACTTGAAGTTGGAATGCGATGTTACTGCTGTTCTGTGTTAGTTAATCTCCCTGTGATTTAGTGTTTGTTTTCCACACACCTCTCAGGAAATTTTTACTTACTAAAAAATTTTGAGTTATAAGAGATTGTCATATGATATAATCAATACATCATCGGGGGCCAGGGAAAAAATTAAAAGCATTCATTTGCTGTTCACACCTAGGACCCAGGTTCACTTCCCAGTACCCACATCAGGCAGCTCATATCCACCTGCACCTCCAGTTCCAGAGAATTCAAGTCTTCTTGACTCCAAGGGCACCTGCACACATGTAGTACACATGTATTTGTAGTCATACACATATACACATAAAATAAAGATAAATAAATCTTTTTATAAAAAAAAGAAACCACGCTGAATACAGAAATATAAATGTGAAGTTAATGAAGGGAGGATGTAAATAACCAAAATTCTGAGATGAATTTTGTTTTTTTTTCCATGTGTACTTCATCCAGGACAAATTTAAACTATGCTATTGAAAAAAAAAACCTATAAACTATGAAAGCACCTATGTCATTAAAATTTGGAATTGTGATGTATAATTAAGCTTTGTTCTTTTCTAATTCCATTTTGAATTTTTGAAAGTTTGGAGTGAATTAACTCCTGAGCTACCTGCAGAACCAGTGAATAACAACAACAACAACAATAATAATAATCAAGTGATCCCTGCCTGTCGTCCATCTCCAAAACTTTATGAACTGCTTCGTGTGTTCTAGGAAGTCCAGCAAAACCCTTGCTTCTAGAAACCTCTATTTATCCCGTATGCTCGTTCCTTCCCCTAAAAAAACCTGCCACGGTCAGTCCACTTGCCACATTTGTCTTGATTCTCTTGCAAACAGCAGAAGAATCACCTTCTCCAAACAAAATGCTCTCACTTATCCCCAGCCTACCATGTGGCCCCCTGAATATACCAGAGGGGCTTTCCTTCTGCATGCTAACAACATCTCCACTTTTCCTAACGTATCCCCAAGTGCTGAGATCGCAATAGCTGCTTTCATTGTGTTTTTCCATCTAGAGCATCACAGCCATCGCGTTGGCTTTGCAGCCATCTTTACTCTACCTAGAATTCCATAGTCAGCAGGAGAAAGGGACTCAATTCACAGTGGGTGGTTAAGTGGATAAAGAGGTGGATATTATCCAAAACCCCTGCCTCCCATCCATCCTTAGCGAATCGTATCCCATGACTTAAAGAGACGCTGACTTTTAGGAAACACAATGCCTCTGAATACTATGTGCAATCATACGAAACAGAGACAGGAAGCTATAAAGCGAGAGCGGTGAGGTTGTGTTTACAATGTCACCAACCATCAATATATGGACTGATATATTAGCAATAGCTTGTAGTAGAAAATGACAGAAATTCAACAGTGACTCTGATTTCCAACATAGGTCTTAGACAAAACAAACTTTGTCATCTTTAATAGTGAAGAGCAATCGTCCCACAGAAGGGTGTTAAATTGTCCCACGGACCTGAATGATTCGACAACAAAAGCCAAATTTGCTATTTGTTGCTTGCGAACATACTGGTGTCCTAAGAAGAGCGCTCTGCCTTTTTATATGTACACCCCCAGGCATAGTGACTACTTCCCTGTAAGTTTGTGCATAATATTTCCTATTATCACCCCCTAGGTCTCTTTCACCATTGCCACTTTCCAGGCCTCGACCATGCACTGAACAGCCATGTTTCTGATTATCTTCTCCCAAATGTATTAGCCTGCATTATTTAAGACTGAATCTCATTTTATTATTTCCTGCTCGTATTTCTAAACTCCTTAAGTCCATTTGTATGATTCTTTTGTCCTCACAGATGTCCACAGTTCCTCCCAATTTAGTATCATCAGCAAATTTAATTAATGTTCTGTTTACCTCTCCTTCTAATGAAACCAGTCCCTTGCTTCATTTCATCATACAAAGTAAAAATGTATTGGCAATAAAACAGTACAAAGCAGCGTTCCCTCACTGTAGGAGGGGAGGCTAAGGATACAGCAAAGGGCCATGTGGTCAAGGGCAGGCAGTGCAGTCAAGAGCTGAGCTGGTTGGCTGTTGCCCTGAAGCAAAGGCTTTCTCACACTTGGGCACATTGCCTGAGTGCCGTTGTCAGTGTACAGGCTCATACACATGTATGAGTTCTCTATCCTGTAAGCTGCTTGATTAGCCTCAATGAGGACTTGTTGCTAAAGATATGTTTATGGATACACATGGATATATATGTTTATTATATATATGAATATGAATATATATTTATTATAGATACATGTTTACAGCTTAGTTGAAAAGCTCAGTTTAAAACCATCAACTCAACTATAAAATTATTTATGTAATAAAATACAAATTATTACTATTACTATTTGGTGATATTTAACACACAAGGTAACCACAAAGCTAGATGTAGACACACGCACTTGGATTACACATGTACTAAATTGTATTTACTGGGTTTTTTTTTTCTAGAATTTACTGTGACATACCTTTTTCTTTTAGACCTTAACTTGGTCACTCTAAGTTAACCCTTGTATGTAAGTAAAATTATTTATAAATAATCAGTTTTTAAGATAAAGTAGGAGATTGTCTTCAGATGTTTTTAACATGAGAGAGAATATATGGTTTGTAGATTTAGTAATATGGGAAATGAAGGCTGACTAGAGAAGGGGTTCTTCTTTACGTAAGGTAGGGAAGTTTATGTTCAGAGAATAGCATCATTGGACTTTAAAGATAAGACCATATTAGCATGGACTATTTATTAATCTTCTATTACATATCAGACATAATGTTCCTTCTGTCTGAGATACACATGAGCTTACATCGATTATTGCCAGCACTCTATAGACCTGGTTCTCACCTTCACTAAAAACCTGGTAAATACTTTTAAAATTTCATGCAAAGAGTCAGTCTTCAGAATGTGGATACAGACATTTAAACCATGAACGGCACTGGGAAAAAAATATTTTCAAGTTTATCCTCTAAATAGGACAAACAGATGGTAGACCAGTGTCTCTATTGTCTACACAGAAGACAATGCACGTTCACAGTGTTGAAACGAGAGCTGATCCACGCTTCATATATAACACGAGGCCAGCAAAGATGTCATCACCAAAAAATCGTGTTAACAAAATAGGGACTGGGAATATTGTTCAGCAGCCACAGCCTCACATTGTTTTTCTAGTGAGAAAAGTCTGATGCATAATGCATTCTTCTGCGAGAATGTTTGCAGATGCCAAATCTTTACAGGCAGAACTTCAATGGCTTTAATGGAAGTTTCCTGCCAGCACCTGTTACAGTAGAAGGTTCTTACTTTTCACACATAATCCAAGCCTGATTTGGAACAAAGTTTTGGAAAAGCTAACATAGTGAACCGTCTTATAGTGTTCCTCAAATACAATATTCATCCTTTAATCCATGATCTGATTTACATTTATATATATATATGTATATATACATATATATGTATGTATATATGTATTTCCTACCAGAAAGATTTTTTCCCACCAACTTTTTTTGTGAAAGGCAGTTGAGAAAGCAACTCGATTTCCTAGATAAACAAGTTGAACTTAGATTTAAGAAAGTATACCAATGTTAGACATCAACTCTTTTTCAAAAGACACAGCTCTACAGGTCAGCTGTATCCTCTTGAAGAGCCAACAGAAACAAGTAGAGTTGTGTGTTTACTGAACAATGAGAAGAAATGCTGAAACAAGAAAATAGATTAATATGAAAAAGACTATGACCATATTTTTCTCATGTCTTTATAGACCCAAATATTAATATTTAACAGATACTGCATTTAAAACATGAGGAGGATAAATCAGAAATTTTTTTTCCATAGAGAAGTCAGCAAAAGAATTATTTAAATTCCTTTTCCCCCTTTGGTTTGTCGAAACAGAGTTTTTCTGTGTAGCACTATCTGAACTGGAATGCATGCTGTAGACCAGGCTAGCCTTGAACTCAGAAATCCGACTGCCTCTGCCTCCCAAGTATTGGGATTAAAAGCATGAACCACTGCCTCCTGGTTTGAATATTATATTTTTAAATCAACTCTCATATACTCCATTACTAAAAGTCTGGAAAGAAAAATGATCACAACGTTTCTGCTTAGCAAAAACTGTCAAAGGCCAGCCACCATATTTTCAAAGCCTTTCTCTAGAAGTCCACATACACCTGGCTCTTAGAATGAAATCAAGCCTTGATAGAAGAAATCCTAAAGCATCATTGTCCTGTCTTGACAGGATGAGGATTGAAACAGCACTTCCCTGGTTGAGTATTGTTGAATATTAAAACTTCAGTTCAATTTTTAGAACAAGATTTTAGAAAGAACACTTATAGACAGCGGAATCAGAGAGAGCAGGGTCAGAAGCCCTGGAACCATGAGCCGAACAGGGATCTCAAAGAGAAGAGTTTGTCTCTTTTCTTCCTTCTCTTTGCTTGCTGGTTTCGTTACTCGTTACCTTGAACCTCTACCTGACCGCTAATATTCTTCTGGCAAACAGCATCAGGGGTAGCACGTATAGAAAGGGTCCAGGTACCATTATTACGCTACTGTGTGTTAACTTGGATACAGTTGTTTTTAAAAGTTTGGATCATTTTGAAAAAGAAATGGTCTTGTTTCCTTTAACAATATTCTAAGCCCTAGAAAGTGAAATTTGCATTTGCTTTGATAAGTCAGAGGGGAAAGAGGAGTCACATAGACACTTCTAAAGCATACAGTGTTCCTAAGCTTTGAACTCTCCTCCTTCCAAGGAGTTCTGCTTGAAGACCATATTGCTTTGGAACTGAGTGAAGTAAGGTCAATCTTTGCTTTTGATACTCCAGCCAGTGAATTAACAGAAATTTATTTGGTTCTGGGTCCAAAGGCCTTTCTTAAGTTTTATTGTGAAAGCGAACAGCAGGTTGGAAGTCTCTCTGACCTCATGAGTCAGCCCATGTTCGGGGCAATATGTCTGTACTTAGATTGAGTTATGGTGAAAGGCTTCAGGTCCCTAGGAAGAAGAGGGGTATCAGGTGCAAGCGGTCTATGCATAGACAGTTCACGTGTGAAAAACATTACCACTATAGAAGTTGTCAAGACTGTATTGTGTGCTGACCAAAATAAGGGGAAGACCTTGGCATCAGATTCTCTTGATTTCAAGAGAGAATGAAGCATCTCTTAGTGGCATTTGAATGTGTAGAGAAAAGCCTGCATGGCGCAGTGAAGATTCAGGTCGCAGTGGAAAACGTCACATCTGGGAGAAATGTATCCATAGTCCAGGGGAATGCTGGGAGCTGTAGTCTCCAAAAGGAACAGCAGCACTCACCCTGAGACAAGCAGCATTGCATAAGCTGTACGTGCAGAACAGTAGATGATCCTTTTCTAATTCATCCTCGATGAAAAGAATATTATGACAGTAAGAGCAAACCATTCAAAATTAATTGTATTTAGTGGTCCTGAATAATACCCTTCTCTTCCCAAATTTCTACATATACTCAGATCATTTCTTCTCTCTGCCTTAGTTTATAAGGAAATAGTAAAGGATCTAAGTAAAGAAATATTTGTAAGGTGTAAACCATTCTATCTTGTTATTTTAAAGCCAATACAGCCCATCGATTTTCTTACTCTATTATTCTCTCGGTGTTTTATCTTTGATCTCTTATTGTCTCCTTCCACCTGTTTATATCATACACAGATTTACAAGGCTCCACCCTATCGTTCCTTCCCATTAGTCAAGTTCTCTTACAAAGGAATGATTTCAAGACAAGAGAATAGCATTATTTCTTATTGCAGAATTTTACATATAGGCAATTTTGCCTGAAAGAAATGTTTCCTCAAAACTCTGAAAATATAAACAAGGCCTCTGTAATTAATCTTAAGGCTTATTGTGGGAGCTGAGCACATAAACTCTAAGTTTCAAACTGGTAGTCTTCTTTGTCTACCTTTTAAAATCTCTTCAAGAATCAGCTAGAGAGAAAAAAAAAAGGAAAAAAAAAAGAATCAGCTAGAGAGACTGATTATGGATTTTCAAATATTCCTAAGCCTTAAATTTTGTTAGTTCTTCAGGAAATGGGGAAATGATGATACTCTTTCGATTTCATGTAAAGAAAACATGAAATATATGTGAAACTTATACCAGCCTTAGATGAGTTTATACAAGGCAACAATTGATACTGGAATGCCCTTTTCCTAAGCACATGTATGTGTTCTGAGTAGCCAGAGGGTGTACGATTCTTTGATAGATGGTTAACAACCCGCAGTCAAGAATAAAGCTAAAATCCTCTCTCATAGACCACTTAAAGAAGCCTTTGTGATTTTAGAAATTAATATAGCAAAACTTGGTGCTTTCTGTTTGACTCCTAAAATCATGATCGTCCATGCAGAGTTAGGGTTTCTAAGTAAGGGACAATCTGTCTGTTTTCTCTGATCTTGATAGATGGTATTTGTATCTTTAAACCTTTAAAAGTAATGCTAGAATAGCTCACCAATCAGTTAAAATTCTAGATTTCCTATGTGAGCTCCATAAAGAATTTTCATGTCATCTCATGGGTTTTACAGCATATTTCATCTAAATTACAGACACATAGTAGAACTCAAAGACAATGAGCATATTAATGATACTATCCAAATATTTTCGTGTGGATGGGTAGAAATAAAAACTCATAATATATGGGACTAGAGCAATCGCTCAGTGGTTAAGAGCAGTGGCTTCTCTTCCAGAAACCCTGGGTTCAATTCCCAGCACCCATTGGGCAGCTCACAATAGTTTATATCTCTAGATTCAGGTGATCTGATGTCATTTTCTGGCCTTTAAGGCTACTAGGTACATATGTGATACATATATGTAGGCAAAACTTATATAGAAAATATAATTTACACACACACATATATATAAACCTCAGAATATCTATAAAAGTAAAGAAATAAAATCTATGAGATTGTTTTAAAGTTAGAAAATGTTATTGTTTGTTCAAAGAGTAGAATAAGTAGATAGATAGATAGATAGATAGATAGATAGATAGATAGATAGATAGATAGATAGATAGATAGATTTAGGTAGCTAGTAAAAATATTTGTTTGTATGTGCAAAGTGTATTTTTAATATTTATTGTTATTTTCATTTATGTATACATGTGTGTCCATATGAGTGTATGTTGTGTTTGTGCGGGCAACCACAGAGATCAGAGGAAGGAATCAATTATCCTCAGCCTGGAGTTACAGTCTTTGTAAGCTACCTGATATGAGTTTAAGGAAGTGAACTCCTGTTCATTACAAGGGTAACAACTGATTGATTAAATCAATTAATTAAATGATTATCCATCTCTCGTGTACATATAGATAAATTTCAAAAGAATATGTTTATGTGGTACATAATCCCACATAATTATGTGCCTATAATCCCAGGTACTCCATTATCTAAGGCAAGGGAGTAGTAACTGTAAGGCCTGCCTCAGCCGTAGTGAGTTCAAGGCCAGTCTAGACAACTTAGTGAGACCCTCGCTCACAAAGTAAAAAAGAAAAAAAAGAAACTGATGTCATCTGGGACTATGCCAGCCTAGCCCTAGTTTCAAACCCCAGTTCTGAAAATAAATAAATAAAATGATTGAGTAAATGAATGTTTGTATGACATTCAATGGTGTGAGGCTTAGGGTAAATACATAGTTTGGAATACACACACATACACACACACACACCATTATATATGCGTTCTGTACCAAATCCTCAATACCTAGCACCTAGCATTCTATTCCTTATTTATTTATTTATTTATTTATTTATTTATTTATTTATTTATTAAGGATTTCTGCCTCCTCCCCGCAACCGCCTCCCTATACAGTGATTATTGAATGGACCATTTGTCAAATTTCCTAGAGAACTGGAGTTCGCCAACCCAAGGATGTCTGTTTCCATATAGTTCAGCTTCTCAGTGCTTCCATGTAACCACAATCTACCAGATGCGAAGGAAGGAGCCTCAATCTCATTTTTCCGTTTAGCAGAAATACTTAAAAAAAAAAATGAAGGTGTGCATTTCCTGTAGTCTCTAAAAACCAATCCTGCTTCTGTCTGCAAAGACCCTTGCGGATCAGTATAGCCACTGCTGTGGGCAGGAGCCCCGTCTTTACTGGGGGAGTGTCGAATGGTGCTAGAATCGCTCAGAAGCCTGAGAGCACCACCAGGCTGAAAAGAATCACCTCGTCTGTGATTTTGGCGCGCTTATGCAGATGGTCGACGCCACGCGGGGTTTGTAGTGGCGTCCCTTTGTGCCTAGAATTACCTTTAGTAGTCTAAGGCCGAGATTCCAGAACGGCAGGGCTGTCTCTCACCTGAATGCGCAGCAGGGGCAGCCATGAAAACCCTCCAGGAAGTAGCTAGCCAAAGGCTCTGAATTGCAGGCGCCTCCCCAAAGAAGATCAAAAGTCATGCCCCACCAGCACAGAGACACTGAGAAATGGTTGAATGTGTTCTAAATTAAACTGCCCTGGTGGTGAGCGGAGATCTGCCAAAATCTTTCAATTAATCACTTTTACCTTCAGGGCAGAGTTAGGCCTGAGAGTATTTCAATAGGTTTTTATTGGAACAGGGTTATTTCAGATATTAAACTATGTTGCACAAAGTAAAAATAATGTTATTTTTAAGTTGCTACTCTTGTTAAATAAAGTTGGCAAACATTCCTAGGGTCTGTATTGTGTCTGTGTGTTTGTGTATGTGTGTGGCTTTTTCTTGTTTCATAAACCTCATTGGGTTTTTTTGTTTGTTTGTTTTCTTTTTAAACAAAAAAGTGAACAACAGTGAATTAGGAGGTAAATATATGCATACAGTCATCTTCATTAATAACGTGTTATAAATAATAGAAGACAGGTTTTTAAGTGTATAATTCTGTACAACAGGAGTAAGTTGTTGGTTTTTGGGGGGGTTGTTTTTTTTTTTTTTGGTTTTTTTCTTTTCCGACATCTTTAGCTGTAAGTTAATTAGAATCACCTGCATTTCCTTGGGTGGACACCAAATGGATTGCAAACAAAAACAGATTAAAATAGCTGCTGGAGCTCACGGCACACAGATGACAAGACTCGCGGAGGACAGCGAGGCTCTGAACATGTGCTCTTTTCAAACAATTTTGGGTGAAATGTAGCTCTCGCGACTCCTCCTCCGTCAGAGCGCCTTCTAAGTGTTTTGCTGAAAGGCTAGCATGGCTTCGCTTCTGATCCCTTGATGAGTGAGAGAAATGTTTAAGAAAGATCACTTTACAGAGAGATTCAGGCTGAAATGTGATGACTGCGAGTCAAGCCAAGCCAAAAATTACAGTTCAGAATGAAAGGGGAGGGACGTGGTTTGGGAATCCATTTTCCCACATTCCTGAATCTCAATCATCCCTGCCAATGTTTAAAAAAAAAAAGAAGAAGAAGAAGCCCAATGGAAAACAATGAGGTCACTTTGTTTAGATGTTTAAAGGAAAATAGAAGTGGAGGCTTTGAAAGAATGACAGCAAATATATGAATTTTTACATCAATATCTATTTCGAGTACGATGGGATAAGAGACTAGACTTTTATATAACTGTTATGACTTCATCATTAAAGGAGCCATTTCTAGTGCTTTCTCCATGCTTGTGTGGTGTTGGTCAGCCTTTTATTGTGTCTTTAATTTATGAAATAGTCTGCTCCTACAATATTTTAAAGGGGCAAGAGTATGTACAAAAGATACAGATTCCTTTTTCCCAGATGTTAGGAATAATCTTAAGAAGAGCCTCTCTGCTGATACAAAATAACTCCAATTAGACCAGATTAGACCGAATCAAACGTGCCCACGTTTAATAAATGCTGCCCTACCTGGTGGACCAAAACAGCATGGCGAGGAGAGGAGCCCACACAAACCCTGGAGACCACATGTTCCTTTTTCTAAGCCTAAATAGCCTGTGGGAGTGGTTCTGACCCTCCCTGGGGAGGGGTCAGCACTTGGCAGGCAGGAGTCTGGACCAAGACAACTCCCAGGCCAGGGGCTGGGGTGATGCTTCCAATCATCCCAGACTTCTTGGATAAGGGGTGTCTGAGGGCAAGGGTCTCACTTTCAAACACCAGACTTCAGGTTTCCTTAGTAATGGCATCCATGCAAAACTCTATTTCTCCCTTGACTCTCCTGGGGCACCCTACTATCACTAAACCTCAGTTTTTCTTAGTACGTGTGCCAGTAAACTGCCAGGTGATAGTGGCAGACCCAAATAGACCCTTTATTTCCGTTACTCCAATTTACTTTCACAAAGCAAGTCCCAATACTGAAAAACTGATATACTTCCACCAGGATGATCCCAGCAAAACTGAAACAGTGGAGCCCTGCCATGCAGAGAATGATAGGAGCTGCCCAGAATGCAACCTCCAATGTCAGTGTCTTCTAGCTCTGTAGAAGTTTCCTGGAAGAGGACAACTTCTGTTAAATGATCACCAGAGTCACTTGTCAGTCCTTGTCTTCAAGACTGAGATTGTTCTGAAAGCAAGAAATATACTAAAATTAACCAAAGACTATCTTTAGGCAATGCTCTCTATTTTCCAGAAATCATCTCAGTCTGTCAACTTTATTCTGATAGAAACATTCTTGGTGATTCGTGTTCAAACTCAGATTCTTTTTTAATTTTTTTAACCTTAAGAGATTTATGGAATGGCTTCATGATTGGTATAATTCTATAAATTATAGTCATGAATACTATCCTACAGACCTCAAATTCTTTGCTGAGTTAGACAGATATATACAAGTAAGTATATTAAAAAAAATGAGTAGCCATACAGGGGATATCATCCTTTGTCTATCATTTCACGTTACCCAGATATTAAATATGGCACACAAATGGCTTCAATCTATACCACATTAGCCATATTGGAACATTTTCCCTCATCTTTTCCCTGATTTGGCTATCATTTAGCAATCCAGAAGCTAAAAGGTATGATTTTAAGGGAAGCTGGCCCAGTAGGCAAAGTGGGAATATGAGTTACAGTAAATGTATGGAGGTTTTATGCAAAAGCAATCACAATCCATTATGAAGCACAGAAAATGGATGTCAAGAGTGGAACTTGTGGGCACTGCTATCTCCATTGGTATAGTTCAGCAGTGTAGGCAAGTATCTCTCATTATGAGAAATGGGTGAGATATTTGGCAAGAACCAAGTACAAACATAGAAGACAGTGCCTACAATAGATGACAGTGACTTCCCACATGGCTTCTGTTTTCACACAAATATTTAAAGATTTCAGTGGGTTTCTCTTCTGCTTATAAAGTGCTCATATTCCACATATATATGTAAACGGTGTGGAAAGTGATGCAATAAAAGATTTTTCAAGATTTTTTCCCAAACATCCCTCTCTATACAGAATACCTGATAATATTTCAAACAGAACAACAAATCATGCATGTTTCCTCCCACCTTGAGGTGTTGACTGAGGTTTCTGTCCTACCTGGTTTCTGTCCTCCCACCAGGTCCCAAAGAATCACACAGAAGTCTACATTAGTTATAAACTGACTGGCCCATTAGCTCAGGTTTCTTATTAACTCTTATAACTTATATTAACCCATTATTCTTATTTATGTTAGCCACATGGCTTGGTACCTTTTTCAGCGGGTAATCACATCTTCCTTCTTCTGTGGTTTAGGCAGGACTGGGAAGGAATGGGCTTCCTCTTTCCCAGAATTCTCTTGTTCTCATTGACCCACCTCTACTTCGTATCTGGTGGCCCCGCCTATACTTCCTGCCTGGCTACTGGCCAATCAGCATTTATTTAAAACATATATAGACAATTTTCCTGCGCCACTGAGGCTTCTGTAATCTCTACTTACTGTTATATAGGGACGTTAAGGTTTAAGTAGCACAGAGCAGCATCTGTAAGACATCCAAATTTTAGAACACTTACTGCCATGGATTTGGTCCTTTCCTATTACCCATCTTAACTCTGGCACGAGCTAAGCACCTGTCTCCCCAGCTGCCAAAACAGGACAGTGCTTTTTTCAAAGTCTGGGATGGAAAGAACAATGAGTATCATTAATATTAATTAATGAGTGTTGTTGGATGGACATTAAAAGTTTTTATTTCCTAGTGCTGAACTGAAGGGACAGTTGTATAAGGAGTGTTGGGGCACTTGCCAGTGACCTTAAGCAATCAGGTGGCAAATAAAAAGCCCTAAAGGTGAGCCTGATTTCGATTACAGAACCTCTGTGTTTGATCCAACCCCTTTCTTTAGGCCCATAGGATGTTTTCTTAGTTGTGTGTACTCTCTGTTTTCAGAATCTTACCCCAAATCTGGAATTAACCATCTCTATGAAACTAGGTAAATGATATAATACAGTAGATCTTTTTTCAATATTACAGGCTATGTACTGTTTAAAAAGAAGTTGCTTAGTGATCTCATTCTAGTTAAATGTTCTTTTAATTTTTATTTATTTGTTTATTTATTTAGTTATTTATTTTTGTGGACATGTGTATGCCTGAGTGCATGCATGTAGGCCACTTTCATGTAGTCCCTGCCTAGACAGGAAGAGTGCCTCATCTTGCCTAGGACAGGAGTTTCAAATAGTTGCAAGCCACCATGTGGGTGCTGGGAATAAAGCCCCAGACTTCTATAAGAGTAGCCAGGGCTGTCAAGCACCAAGCAATCCTTCAGGCCCACCATTTAGTGTTCTTAACTGAGCAACCAATGTTTGCCTGTCCCACTGTTAGGAGAACAAATGTTCTGCTTTTTTATGTGAGTCTGCCATAAATACCTCATAGATGAAAAACTCTTCTTCAAGTAAATAATCATAAAATATACCAAGGAAACCTTCACAATTATCTTAAGCAAAAATAAATAAATGAGAAAAGTGAAGGAATATTTGAAAATAAGAATTTTGTTATTGCCTTAAAGGAAAATCATTTTGCATTAATTGTTTCTATCAAACAAGAACCCCAAACATAGATATAAGAAAATAGGACTAATAACCAAAAACAGAGAGAAAATTAAAAAAAAAAAAGGTTAATGAAAAAAGTGAGTGTGAAAACCCTAAGTCTTTAGGGGACATTAAAAATATAAAGACAATAACATTTCTATAACATAATAAAAATCATGAATACAAAAAAATAAAAGTCATGAAACATGTACTGAAATAGGACCCTTAGTCAGCATAATCTCTTAATATTAAAGCGTAGTAACATAACAAGAAATTCAAATAATCATAATGTAATCAACCATCCTTTTTATACCATGTACCAGTAAAAACACTCATAGCAACATGTCAGAATTTGAATGAAGATTTTTTTCATCATTAAAGATTCAGTCACTAGAAAACCAATACAAACATCTAATTCAAGATGGTAGTCACATCAAAAAAAATCTGACTTTCTTTCTCAAAAATCCTAATAAGAAGATGAAAAGGATATACTTGTTAAAAAAAAAAAACCAGAAAGGAAGGAATGAAGAGAGGGAGGGAAGGAGGGAGGGAGGGAGGGAGGGAGGAAGGGAGGGAGGGAAGGAGGAAGGGAGGGAGGGACAAAGGGAAGAAGACAAGAATTCCCCACACAACAGAAAAAGTGCCAAATAGTACACCACAAATAGATTCCAAGAAGACAGAAAGCAGATGAAATCGCACATGTGAAGACAACAAAACAGAGGAAACATTATTATGAGACAGTATAAGTAGGCACAGTTCTTTGCAGTCATATCCTACAGAATACACAATTCTCTACATTCATCGTATAGAATGTCACGACTTTGAGTCAACACATACAATAAGCAACAATTGGCAAATGGTCAATGAATGATTAAGGAATACAAAGCTAAACAAATTCAGTCCCTCCTTCTCAGCATCTTGCCAGCACTGTGTCTGAACTACATCTATCCCACCTTAAGCTTCTTCTTCAGAAAAAAAAAAAAAGGAACAAGTTTCTAAAATCCCCTACGGCAACACCCAGGGATTTCTGCCAGTGGTAAACGCTGTTTTGAAACATAAAAAGTCAGCTGGTGAGTAAGCAAATGATACTTCAGAGAATGTGGTTCTCTTCTGAGAAATCTTTGTAATCCTGTTCATTCCAGTCTGGTTTTTTAAAACAAAAGTGCAATGTCTTGGTCTCCTCATGTTCCCAGTGTATTCCTAGCAGGGCAAGCAAAAACCTCTGTCAGCCTTCGCTCGTGTTATTTACTGCAAAGAGGTAACTCTCAAAGTAATTTGTCCAAGCTCCACCAAAGCACAATGTGGGTACCTTGAAGACACCACTCATTTAAAACTCATACCAAGACTGACTTTATTTCCAAAATGAGCAGTTCCCGATCCAACAAGGATAATGTGGTCATGAAAAGGATGTCCAAAGCCACCAATTTACATTGGTTTGGTTTGGCACAACTTTCAAAGTTCTTGGAGTAAAAAGGGAATGACACGTGAACAACTGCAATTGAGATAATGCTCCCAGGATTTTAAGCTTGCCGTTCTGCAGCCATTCAGGGGAGACCTAACCAGCTTCAAGACGGTACCTACATAATTTATAATTACTAAACCTCACTGATAGGTTCCAGACTATTTTTTGAAAAATGCATTGCCCTCTTTTTTAGTATACACTTGGCCATTTTCACCCTACTTACGCAATTTAAAACGTATGATCGCAGTGGCAGGGCAGAACCTGCTCAGAGCGGGAGCCACTAAGGTCGAGATTATTATAATTTGCAAGATGTATGATGTTGCTATCTCTGCATCTAAAGGACGGAGAAGCTGTGTCAGTAGATTCATGTTGCAACTAAACGCTTTACTCGGCTCCCTCTTACTTTCTGGTTGCTAACTGAAGCCACAAGACAGTTTCTCAGCTATGACTCAGTCACGCAACCACAGCAGCGGCTCAGGTCTGAATTACCCTCTCCATCTCCATCAGCAGCACACCCTGCCTACGTCCCAAAAGAAAATAGGTTATTAAGGTAGAATAAGGCTGTTTTCTTTAAACGCTGCCATACTTTCATATTGTCCAGTTGTAACATAGCCAATCCATGCTATTCTTTCAAATGTTTTTGATTATTGAACATTTAAAAAAAAATTCTACAGAAATTTTCAAAAGACCAAGGCCATTGTTTCTTTGGTTGCAACTTCAACTTACACATGAGAAAAACAAAACTTGGGATTCTGAGGAACTGTCGCGGTTGAATATCAGTCTACAGCACAAGACAACATAGACACTCTAAATACTCCTAAAATACTATTATGAGTGTTAGACAAAAAGTAAAAATGTACTTGATTTTATAGTGTATTTTTAAAAGATTCATATCAAAATGAGGCCTAAGGAAAAAGTTATGATTCATATCCTATTGTTTGGAATTTGTTTCACATATCTTTGACTTCTTATAAATCAGCCAAACAAACAAACAAATAAATAAATACAAAGTCAGTGTACTCATTTTTACCAGATACAGATTGACTTTTCCTCTTTAATAATTCTTTTAACTGAGATCTTTTACTCTTTTAAAGATAAATTGAAACCCTCCTTTACAGAACATAGACTCACATTTTTTTTCCTAAAAATATTTTTTCTCTGAATTCCTTTCAAATAACTGGTAACCTATAGAATAATTAGGGTACTTTTCATTTGGTTAAATTTTATTTTGGGAGACAAGATGAAACTGCATATCACTCTTCGTCTGAATGACATTGGGCTATATCTGAATCCCAACTCTTCCAAAGCTGTCCCAACTTGCTGTCCTCAACTTTGTTCTATAGATACTACTGCACCACCAATAATGCAGAAAATTCATAATCATCATCTGCAGTTGTTTATATGTTTCATAAAAGAAACATTTTTAAAAGAGTACACAACCATGTACAAATTCTTTTTATTTATTTATTTTTTTATTTTTCGAGACAGGGTTTCTCCGTAGCTTTTGGTTCCTGTCCTGGAACTAGCTCTTGTAGACCAGGCTGGCCTTGAACTCACAAGTGCTGGGATTAAAGGCGCGTGCCACCAACGCCCGGCTCCATGTACAAATTCTAACCTTTAAAATAAATCATATTGTTTTAGAGTTTTCAAATTAAGACAAAATGCCAACTACTTTCTGATGAAGCAATAAGAAAATTTAGTTATATTAGCTAAAATTTGGTCAGTAAATCATTCTAAATTAATCTTTTTTCATTCAGACTTAAACACATAAGTATAAGGACAACTGGATCCTGAAGTGAAAACAGGAATCATATATTAGAAGAAAAGTGTTAATTATGATTTTCACATTCAATATGTCAATTTCTCATTCTACTTTGAGCAAACACAGTAGGTCCCTTTAAGACAATAGAGGTAGTTTGCACATTGGGAAGAAAAAATTGTTTGATGTTTATAAAATGAATTATGTCTTGGGTGGTTTTTCTATTTACAGATAGGTGTCTCACTCCATCCAGTTCTTCTGTATTCTGAGAAGTTTGTACTTCTCAGAAAGGGGAAGCATCACAGTAATGTATTGTTCATTAGCTTACTCTGCAACTCCCAACCCATAACAATTAAGACATTTGCTAATAGCAACTCTACTCCGTTGCTATTGTCACAAGTTACTTTAGTTCATTACTTAGAAGAGTTCAGGGCACTGGCAATAGTTGCTCTGCCTTATGTCACCGATGCCTGTGACATAAATTGCATTATCCTACTGTAAGCTAATGAAGAAATGTTTTGCACAACACAAAAAGTCCTAATTTAAAATGTGTAGAAGTATAGAAATGGCAAACCAGAGGAATGACATTTCGTGTCATCAAAGATCTTTGTAATGTCTTTGTTACAAAATATAATGAATTTCTTTCAACTTATTTAACACTTATTATCATGGATCCCCATGATTAACAATGATTTGACACCACCTCCTTGGAGAGGATGCTGGGATAATGGCCCATGCCCTTGGCCAGTAATCTCACCCAAACTTATCTGTCTGATAGCCTAGATACATGATACTCCTAACACAAAAATTAAAACATCAACATTTATTGGAGAGAATAATAGTACATAAATAAGTATCTCTGTATTTTTTCTCATTTATTAATAATCCTAGAGACTTAGCTGTTAAAACGGCTAGATACGATAAGCAAATATGTCCAAAATCAAACAAGTGATTATCCAAAGTTCCCTACAATATTTTGATGACCAGTTCCGAAATGATCTGAAACTCATAGAGCAATAAGGCCAGAATTTTCATATTTTCTTTTTATAATATAATATCTTATTATATGAACATGCTAGAAACTAGTCATACATTGAATGACTGTTTACTCTGTAGCTCAAACATTAGACTAACACATGCCAAGTGACAGTGATTGCAAGAGATGCAAAATGGGGCATGGTTGGGAATGAAGAGAGAGAGAAGGAGAAGGATGGGGGATAGAAGGAGAGCAACAAAATGAAAACAAAGAAGAGAGAGGAAAACAACTCATACATGTCTAATTATTTTATCTTTCCAATAAGGGAAGTTACATTCACACACACACAGACACATACACACACACATGCACGTTCTTTTCTTCCTAACTTTTTTCTGCTTGTCTTAAGAATCATCTTAAATATGCCATGCAATTGCATGGGTTTTTGTGTTTGCTTTAATGAAAGTTGTATTTGACTCCGATTGTCTCAGAACTTTATGGCAAAAATTGGGAGATTAAAATTTTGAGCACTGTTTAGTTGAAGTCATAGGAATTTGTCTTCCCTGTGGAGAAGGGGCATTAAAAATCATGTACAATACACTTCATCATTATTTGTTTATATTCTCAGTTCTTCTATGTGCTGGTTTGAAATATGCTATTTTGTTTTCAGGCCTAGATGTTGATGGAATATATCGAGTTAGTGGCAATCTGGCAACAATACAGAAGTTAAAATTTATTGTCAACCAAGGTAAGTGATTTCTTTACTTCAAACACTTTTCAGAAGTCACATCTCTAGTTGTGCTCAGGCAGCTGTACACAATGAACAGACAGTCAGTAACCAATGTTTTGAGGGGAGCACACAAAATGCAGAAATTAAGGAATAATTGAACAATTATCAGAAAAATAAATCATAACCAGGTACCTGAAAAGACATAGACTAGAAAGACAAACTAATAGCTCATGTGAAATCAACAATGTGTAGAATAAAGAAATGAAAAAATAGAAAACAGAATAAATAATAAACTAAAGAAAAAAAGCTCAGCTTTGAAAAACTGTTACTGGGTTATAAGAGGTTCCTGATATGTGTTGATGAAGGGAACAATGGGCATATGATTGAAAACATAAGAACCAAAGCACAAATGCTCAAAAAAGAAAACACGGAAGATGTGTATGTTGTTCATGAAATGCAAATCAAGAAACAAGATAAGGTTAACACCCCTTGAGAGAAAACATAATGGCGCACCTCTTTGGGTCCTTACCAGCAGATACGGACTCTCTGTAATGTCTGTTGTTTCCACACAAAATTCCACACACAAATATTTACAGCTTTATTCCTAATTGGAAAAGCTTGGAGATAGGGTCAAGATGTTGCTCAGGAGTGAGATGTCTGCCTCACATGCATGATGTATGAGACCCTGGTCCAGCCCTGAAAGGAATGAATAAAAACTTGAAGGTAATAAGGTATGTCTCAGAATATGATTGGACTAAAATATGTGGTAAATTAATATAATGGAATATTACTGTGATGGATAGAAACCACCTATTGAGCCATGAGTAGACCTGGGAGAACCTTAGATGTGTATTGCTGAATGGATAAGGCCAAAAGCTACCCACGGAAAACTATACAGCATTTCAGGAAAACTGTACAGATAGGGAAAGATCAGTGGTAACAAGGAATTTGAGAGAGAAGTAGAGTGAGCACAGAATGAGAGAGCAGTTAAAGAATTCTGTGTAACATCAGCATTGTGCGTGTATGTTGTTATAGATTAGCTGAACCCATGAAATAGACAACACAGAGAATAAAGGCTAGCACAAACCAGGGATAGCTGTCAACAATAACATGTCAAGCTCATTAGTTGGGACAAAGTTACTTTGTTAATACAAAGTGCTAACACTAGGGGACTCTCTGGGAGGTGTGAGGGAGCCCTTGTTAACTGTATGTGCTGGTCAGCCTTTCTAAGAGCCTGAAGCTACTCTTAGAAAGTCTATTAATGAAAAAAATAAAACTAAGAACATTAGGAAAAGAAGAATAGGATGCCTAAATGACCTCAGGGTAATATTTAAGTAGTTTGTACATTTCATAACCAGACAACTAGGGTGTCTATCTTTTCTATGTGCTCTTCACATGCTTGGTAACTGAATTTATAATAGGATACTCATATCTACTCTCTAAAATTTCATCTCTGCTAAGACCCATTGGTCTTATTTTTAGAGAGAATGTAATCAAATGTACACATGGGCTTTATACCAAGAAGCATTAAAACATGAAGGTCTTGACCTTAAAAAAAAATAGAATAAAGGGGTTGGAACACCTGCCTCTTCCACAAATCTCAGTATGAGCTCGGATTTGAATCTTTCTTGTGTTTCTAAAAGAGATAAATTTTGTTGTATTAATTATGTGGTTTGTGTGGGCATGTGAACGTGAGAGCTCATGCCCACAGAAGCCAGAGGCACTGGATCTTCTTGGAGCTGGGGTTTATGGGCAGTTGTGCACCATACCCAACGTGTGCCTGTTTTGCTGATGCTCTTGTTCATGAACCAGTGCTAGTCTCGAGGCATCCCTGTATTAATAACTGTGGAGTAAGTATGTATATCTGTGCTGCCTATGTATTGTGCAACTATGAGTGTGTATGCTTCTGTGTGCGTATGTGTGTGTGTGCTTCTGTGTGTCTGGGGGGATGTTATGTGTACATCCTCTATATGTTGGTTCCTGTGAAAGCTGCAGGTAGAGGCATTAAAACTGGTAAAAATTAAACTGTTTCTCTATAAGTTCAGGTGGAAAACCTCTTATGTGTGTTGACTAGTTCTTTGACTAGTTGTCCCATAATTCTTCTTTCTATGAATCTTTAGGGGCTCTGAATATTGACTAATTTGGCTAGGCAAAACACAGAATTCAGAATTCAACTTTACATTACTTCATGTAAGTCCCATTGGTCTAAGCCACAGTGTCCTTCTGTGGATAAAAATTTGCATGAAATAGCTCAGTCTCATTTTTATTCTGTTTGTAAGCAGCTAAAATCATTCTTGTAAGATAGCTCACGCTGAAACCATATCCTGACTGGGATTCTAGACAGCTGGGCAACACATTTCTCCTACAAAGAAGAAATCTCAAAACAGAAGCCATGCTAGAAACAAACACTAGCTGTATTTCCTGCCTTTAAAAAATTATGCTCAGCAGTTTGTTAAAGAAAAAAAAACAATCTGCAATGAAAATACGAAATCTATCCATCTCATCTTTTACAATCCAGACTTGAGCATCCTCGGAGACGTTGTAACTGCTCATGTTTCTGTGAATGTTGACAACATAAAGCTGGACAGAGGCCTGAGTTGGTATCTGGTGGTATAAACTGTCAGCAAACAGTCGTCCTGTTTTACAGCACTCTGAGAATTGAACACAGTCAACACAAATGAGGCGGCACTGGGACCTTTGATACTGCTGACTCGGTGTCCTGGAGTCTCATAACTTACATATTGAGAAGACAGAGAGATGGTCACCAGTCTAGAGCACTTGTTTTGTTTTGTTTTTTTTCCAGAAGACCTAGAGTCAATTCCTAGCACCCCTGTAGAGGCTCAGACTATTGGAGTTATCCAGCACCCTCTTCTGATTTGTGTGGTACCAGAAGTTTACATGCACATAAATGTAGCTAAAACACTCATAAATATAAAATTTATTTATTTATTTGGTTTTTCGAGACAGGGTTTCTCTGTGGTTTTGGAGCCTGTCCTGGAACTAGCTCTTGTAGACCAGGCTGGTCTCGAACTCACAGAGATCCGCCTGCCTCCGCCTCCCGAGTGCTGGGATTAAAGGCGTGCGCCACCACTGCCCAGCATAAATATAAAATTTAATACCCTAAAAATTTCATATATCTATATATATAGATATATGAAATGTATATTTATGTATATATACACATGTATATGTATGAATGTATATATACTATACACACACACATATATATATGTATATATATATATATCATCCCTTCTCAAAATTTGATGATTGGCGTATTATTTGAATTAGTGTTTGGAACAAGGAGGGTAACACATGCTTGTGTGTGTGTGAATGAATGATGAAATAAATGCTGATGACATGCATTTTCCATTAAAGTATGCAGAGCTATGCAAGCATCATACATTCATTTTAAAATTTCATACAGGACATCGAAGAATTTGGTGTCCTCTCCTTCCATTAGCATCTTTTATCCCCTCTGTGTTCAACTTACATGATGCCTCTTTTTAAAAAGGTTCCAAATATATTTTTTTTTAAAAAATGAATAAGCCTTATCCACCGTTAGACTACACAAATGAAAACTGATTTTGGAGATTTTCAAGAACAGTTGAATTGCAATTTCTGTGTTTCGCTGACTTTCTTGAATGCTATAATCATCAGCAATTCTAAATACACCAGTTGAATGATTCAATTTGTTTTGGTTTTCTGTTTGACTCACTAAACCAGAAAGAATTAGATACCCTTATTATACTTCCAGATCAGATGACACACACGTTAAATTCAAAGAGATCACTTTTGAAAAACATTTCCTAATTAAAATTAGTAATGCTGATAATAATTTTATTGCATAGGTAGCTACCATTTTCACAACTTACCGTATCAGGCTGTGAACTGAATTCCCTACATATATATTTAATCTTTTCTTCAACCTTGTAGTGCAGTTAGGTACAATGAATAAGCTTGTTGTTTTCAGTGAGGAAACTGAGGCTCAGTTGTCAAATGTCCCAGGATATGGGGCTAGAACTAGGTCGCAGATGTCTCGGACTCGAGTGTGTGCTGCTAACTATTGCCAAGAAGCTACACCGCCCCCATGCACTGATTCTTTATTACATCCTTCTTGCAAAAATAGAGAAGTGTCTCTTCAGGCTGGGCGTTCATTTGCACGTCCCTGTTTTCACTCTCCTTCTCAGCATTGGTTATTGGTTCTACTATTCAGTTTGGCTAAAACTATTCAAGAATGGGGATGTTTGGGAAAACATCACAGGAATGAGGAATCCTGGCGCCTCGAATCTCTGTAGGGTTTATGATTCTATGTTTGGATCAAGAAGCACTTTGCAGCCTTGCAGAAAGGCATTACGGATTCTTGACTTCTTAGGCTATTGGTGTATTAGTGAGTGGTGCTCTGCCTTGTCTGTTGAATTTGGTGACAGCTTTCAGTGACATTTTGCTGATGCAACTCTTCTGGTCTATATGGGCATCCCCAAAGAAAACTGGTGCATGACCCTAGATGTCAACCTGTCATCAGCCCGTGTCATTGTGTTGATCCTTCTGCATGATCTGTGACCTCCTGGTGGCTTTGCAACATGGGTGCACGTATGCAAAAGACAGGCTTCAACATAGAGGATGCTCCGTGGCTGTCTTAAGGACTTTTGACGGTGGGTCTTGGAAATCCCACCAGACTTCCTCGCATCAGCCCTCAGTCTCAGCTGTCGTCTGCACATATTGCCCCAAATCCAATCTTACATACATGTCTTCTGGTTTCACTCTTTCTATAAGAGACAGGAGAAGTTGGCATCTTCTCTGCAAAATACTACATTTGAAGCTGCCCCAAAGCCTGAGCCAATAGGATAGCTATAAAGCTATGTGGAGAGATAAGATGGGATTTTTCAGGACCAGCGCTTCTTGATACATGGTAACAGATTCCCCCTGCAAGTGTTTGCCTGGAATTGGAGGATTTTAGAACTGATTTCCAGAGATAGAAATGCAGATAAAAGACAACATGCTCACATTTTCACTATGGGTGATCAAAATATGTGCCTTACAGAAATCTACATGGCTAAGAATCTTCTATGGACATGCACACGCATGTTTGTTTGTTGTTTTTATGGGGAGAGAGTTTTTTAATTTGTAATCTTGTACTATCCCTATATTTATTCACAAAGATTGTATTGGCACAATAAGACATACTAGATGTTTGCTGAAAGGAATGCCTTTGCTTACTTTAAACTTGCTAATAATAGGTCAAGCACACTGAAAATATACCATCAGAAAAGCAATCCTACCTAAACTACTTCTCTGCAGTCATGCTCCTTAAAGCAAAGCACAAGCCTTAGTAGCTGTTCCTCTGCATCCCCTACCATTTGCAGTACCAAAATCGAATAAAGGAAAGGGAAAATGGGAAAGAATGTGGACAATTGGCGGTTTCATCTGGAAATAAGCAACTGGATGGAAGTAAAAAGGATTTTGAAAAGGACTTTTAAGACTTCTAGTCGTGTTCTTATAAAATAGTCCTTGTGTCAAGTCCATTCATTTTTCTATTAAGTGAGTTTATGTTGCTCTCTTGTTATTCTTAAAATGAGTATTTCCTTAAGCCTACTTCATTTTCACTGGCAACCGCAGCATTAACAAAACAAACTGTGTTATTTGCTTTATCCTTTTTGAGTAGGGTGAGTTTCTTTGTTTTGTTGTTGCTGCTGCTGCTGGTGGTAGTAGTGATGGTGGCAGTGGCGTGGGTGCCATGTTTTTTAAGGTGCACCTTTGTGGGTTCCATGTGATGAGATTTTATTTTAACAATGATTTATTTTTCCCTTAAAGCTAGAAAGATCACTTGATCATAAGATGGGCAAACCCTAACATTGTTCAGGACTTTAAAAACTTCCCTAGATCTCATTGTTCAGCTCTACTGAATCTGAGCGCTCGAAGGCTATTGATGGGGAAACTCATATAGCTTGCTAGTTGCTTAAGGAATCTCATTGGCAGCTGTAGTAGGAGCTGCGGGCTGTGTCCCCCCGGCTCCCAGCCGTCTGACTAGCTTATGCCCCAAAATAACAACGCACAAACTGTATTCATTTAAACACTACTTGGCCCATTAACTCTAGCCCTTACAGGCTAATTCTCATATCCCGATCAACCCATCTCTAATAATCTGTGTAGCATCAGTCTTACCGGGAAAGATTCAGCGTGTCTGACCTGGCAGCTTGCTTCATGGCGTCTGCCTGGGAGAGGGGAACATGGCCTCTGAGCTCACTTCCTCTTCCTCCCAGCATTCTGCTCTGTTTACTCCTCCCACCGATGAGGGCCAGCCAAGCAGTTTCTTTATTTTTTTAACCAATGACCTTCCTCCATCAGGCAGCAGTGCAAACTCTTGACAAAGATGTCAAGACAATAAACTCTTCATATTTCTGAATACAGAGGCCAAAATAAACTGTAATTTCTAGTTATTACATTTTATATTATATTCCGATCACAAGCTTAGGTGTCCTTTCCATTTCTAATGTACAAAAACTCTGGCCACAAAACTTAAAGCAAAATTATATGCTTATTGTGGGTTATATTATATAACTCACTACAAAACAGGTGATAAAAACCGACCTAAAAGTCAGGCAGTGGTAGTCGGGCCGTGGTGGTGCACGCCTTTAATCCCAGCACTCAGGAGGCAGAGGCAGGCAGATCTTTGTGAGTTCGAGGTTAACCTGGTCTATAAGAGTTAGTTCCAGAACAGGCTCAAAAACCTACAGAGAAACCCTGTCTGGGTGTGGGGTGGGGAATGGCCTAAAGCTGTAATTGAAGCAATTAAAGGCAGAGGCAGTCAAGTGGGAAAGGCACACAAGATAAGAATTCAAGGATCTTCTTATCTTAATTCTGAGTTATTCTATAAGTCTAAAAGGATCTGTTCTGATCTCTTTGAATCTCATATTCTTCATTTCCAAAATGGAAATTAATATTTTAAAAAGTGAGCAAATTAAAAACTGAATCGGCCAACTGATACTTACTGTTTACTTTAACTATGATGACAAGAAGTTAGCCAGATGAGTATTAGTTTTATTAGTAATACTGTATTACTAAATATTAATAATCAAATATGGTTCTGTCATCTACATGATGGAATTTTCTTTGATGGTAATTAGATTTGTTTCCTAGAAAGAGAAATCCAATACATGAGATTTTTTGAGTGGCTTGATATCAAAAGTTTTATCACATTACTAGTCAAATTCCTGGACTTAGGAACTCCTGGATATAAAAGAGAAATTTAGTTTCCTTTTACAATGAATTTGTGATACAGAGAGTGGGCGGAGTCTATGGAAATTTTACAACGGAATTCAGTGTGGGTTTTCCATGGACATTTGGTTACTAAATCCAGAAATTAAGTGAGAGTTATTTAACTGCCAACCCTCGAGAACCCCCTAGGAGATTTATAAACTGTCTCATCATCATCACAAGCCATCACCACCGTGAGAATTAATAGGCAGCTCTTAAAACGCTCGCTAGAAAAGCAGACCAAGCCTCCTCCCGCTTCAGTTACGCTGCGCGCACAGCATCCTTTCTCTCCATCCTGACTCCATCACAGAAACGTACTGCTCTCTGACAAGATCCCTGCCAGTTCAGCTGCTTAAACCAGTGCAAATTGATTACCTCACAGTTTCTGTGAGTCAGAAGTCTGGGCACAGTTTCGCTGGGTGCTCTGCAGTCAAGGTGTTAGCCAGGAGTGGATTCTCATCTGGCAGTCTGCCTGGGGACAGGTTCACATGGTTTTTGGCAAGTTTGAGTTTCTGGTGGGTTGTTGGCCCGAAGGCCTCAGTTTGTCAGTGGCTACAGGCCTGGGGCTGCATGGACGGTTCTGTAGGCCAAGCACAAAATGGTAGCTTGAGTCATCAGAGAAGTAGGGAAGAGAAAGATTAATAACGACACAGAAACTAGAAACACGAGTAATGAGATCATAAAATGCATGTCCCATTTCTTTTACTGCATTCTATTGGATAGAAGAAAGTAGCTGTTCCTATCCTGGAGGAAGGATACACACAAGGTGTGATGCCCAGGAAGAAAAAGTAGCTGTTCGGGACATCTATGAGTTTCTTTTGTAAGAATCAAATAATGGAACTTTCCAAAAATAAAGAATTGGGAGTCACTCATAGAAACTCTCATTTAAACTCAGGTTGGTATTACAAATACATATTTGAAAAGAAGAGGCTTCATAGCCATATCTGGGAACCTCCTCCACCACAATATCTGGCTAACTCTGTCTTGGCTTTCCAGGGAAATACAATTTATCTAGCCATAAGGTATACAATGTGAGAAATTTAGGAGAAGCAGAAATAGATCATTAACCACAAAAAAAAGTTAACCAGTTTTCTAACCCATGGAAACTTTTCTCTTGGATTGTTAACTGATAGTATTCACTACCACTTATCAGCTGAATCAATGTATAATTTTACAATGCTACTGATATAGTATATATGTCGCTGCCATGATGAAAATCGCTCACAGGTGTCATTGCTGCAATCATTTTGCAATACTGTACACTCTGAGATGAATGAAAAGGAAAGATGTCTTGCTTAACGGTTCTCTGACAAAACTAAAGATTGAATGATACTAAAAAGCATAACGGGATTAATCCAGTGCCAACGACAGCCGACCCTGAATTGAGAATCTACTAGATGGCATGTTCTCAAAGGTAAATGTACCTCAAGCCCTCATTGTTCACATGAGAAACCTATATGTCAGAAGTTTAAAGAGCCTTCCTCAGGCTGCCAAGTCTATATACAACAAGGACCCAAGATGATCCATTTGAAACTCACTATAAAGCGTATGTTATCAGATTATTACATTCAATTTATCATCATAGACCCAAACTTGTTTTCTTCTTTGGGACACCAAAGAGTCAAACCTTACTTCTTCTTATTGTAACGTATTTTCCTGGTATCTAGCTAATACTATTCTTTTACAAGGGAAATGCCTATTGAAATGTCTTTCCAGTAAAGTCTCTCTCTGCCTGTGAGTTCATCAGGGGTAAAATCTTGATTCGTCTGTGGGCGTTCAGCAGAGAAAGGCACCTGTTATTTTGTGGTCACTAAATAAAATTTTGTTCCTACGAAAGAAACTAAGCAAATCGATGATTTGTTAACACAGACCGACTTTACATCCCGCAGGTACCAAGTGAGCTCACAGGTTTCATTTCTATTATTTCTCAACCATAAGAGCAAGTCCTACAGCATCATCTGTTTCTGTTTTCTCCCCAGAGGCCTTTAAATTTGCATTTAGTTCCTCGTGAGGAAAATAAACAAGGGACAGAAAGAAACATTGGATAATTCCATAGCCCTATGCAACTTCACTAACACCAAGGGGAGATAACGGATTGTCCATCAGCACAGTGTGCCATTAAGAGTTGAACATATCAGATAGAGTGTCAGAAGTAGATCCTGGCTTGCCATATTGACCTGCCACGTGCTGGGAATGATGACTCGGCTGAATCAAGAGCAATTGAATTGCATTGCTCCTGTTAGCTAACCCTGGCATCCCGATTTTTGAATGCCTTGTTTTTGTTTTCACACAGGAAATTCTCATTGTTAGTAATCACAGCTTTAACGAGCCACGTGTATTTATACATCGTCTCTCTTCAAGGTGCCCCACACCCTTTAGTAACATTTCCGGACAAATGTGTGCTATAGAAAGAAGCACTCTCCTCTTCAAAGCTGTTTCAGAAATGGAAAACAGTGGCAGGGTCAGCTATCCGAGGATTTGCTTACAATTTGCAAGATGCAGGACTCAAACTAAGATATGGACTAAGGTCTGAATGATAGAGACACTTTCAACATAAAAATCCATTCTCTTTTATGCTCTCATTGTCAGTGAGCACCACGGAGGAGGGGTGACAGGGAAGTCACTCAGTTTTCCTCTACGTTAGGAGTCCAAGAACAAATACATTTGGGTAAAACCGAGAGGTGAGGTCTCTGAAATTGGGTGTTTATAGCATCCCCTTGACACACACTTGAAGAGTTCCGACTAATGCAAGACATTATGTAGGATGTTGGAAATCCATCAATAAATGGCACAAGTAACATTCCCTAGGTCATAGAACCTCTATGTCCATAAACATTCCAATCTGCTGTGTAAGAAGATAGAAATAGAGTAGAAAAATCCAGGCTCTGGGGACCTGCAAAATTCCGGCCCTTTCTTCTCCTTAAAAAGCAGCAGGGATTGGTGACATCTGTCTTTTCTACCAGTTTACTACCTTCTCTTTTACTCTGGTCCAGATTGCTTCCTTTTTGTGTGTTTTCATCCTTTTCTGCTACATTCTTCCTGAGTGCACCACTCCCCTTCTTACTATTATCCCCACCTATTTTTTTTATCATATGCTGTCAGAGGCTAGATCATTCCTGGCTCTGTGCTTGGACTGTGAGAAGTGTGTTTTTCTTTACCTTTGGCGTTTACAAGTGTGTATATTATTATATTGCAACAGCATATCTGTCCTTCTGAGCAAGAGGTATGCCATCATAGGTTTTGCCTACAGACAAACTCGCCTTATGATTTTGGGGATACATCTCCACAGGAAGTGATTACTTCTACTGGTATATTCCCATAGTGCTTTGCAACTGTGGCTCAGTGCTGAATGTGGTCTGCTCTATATTCCCTCTATCTCTCTCACAGTTGTCTGGGTGATCCCCATTATACCAATCATGTTCCATGCTCATTGTAAGTTCTCCATAAAAGTATGCTGCCTGGTTTCTGCTTGCCAAAGTGCTTGCCCTTCTATTTCCACTAGAGAACTATCTGGATTAAAACTGGGATCAATCACCTCCCAAAACATGGAAGTTATCGAGTGTGGTTTCTGGGCTTCAAGTTACCACATTCTGAGCCCCTGACAAGGCCGTGACTATATATCTTAATGAGCTCCCTTTGCCCATCCTCATACCACACGTTTCAGGTTTTAGATTTCTTTTACCTGTCCTGTTTACCTTACCTACTGCTCAACATTAGCATAAAGAGATCCCTCCCACTCCCAACTGTCTGTCAAAGTGTCCAAGGTGATTATTTTGGCTAGAACTATAAATCAACTTGCATAACCTACAATTCTGTGGGAAGAGAGTCTCAGTTGAGAGCAAGACCATAGGTGACTGTCTTGTTATTCATGTAGGAGGACCCAGAGGACTGTGGGCAGGAGCATTCCCTAGGCAGACACTACTGAATATAAAAAAGCTTTCTAAGCATGTCTACTTTCTAGCCAGTAAGCCAGCCCCCACACACATTTCTTCGGTTGTGAAGTCAGTTCCTTGGTATGAGGTAATGCTACAAGTAAGTAGGAAAGCCTTCAAGTTTTCCCTCAGTGATGAACTGTCACCTGAAATTATAAGCAAAATAAACCCTTTTGACTCTAATTCTGTCTTTTTGTTTTGTTTTGTCTTTTGTTTGGTTTTTTTGGAGGGTGGGAGGGTTGACGGTATTTGTTTAGCAACAGTATTGAAACTAGAACAGACTGAATGAAAAAGGTCATGCCCTTTCCTATTTCTAGGAAGTATGTAGTCATGTCAACGGTGAGGATTTTAGGTCATCATGAAAGGTATTTTTGACAGATAAGATTAACCCACTTCAAATCACAGCATTTCCAGAGCCATTTTTCCTGAAATTGTGTTTCTGGTCCTCAGACTAGCCCGTGTCTCTTGTGTCTATTGATTCTTACTTCTGGATAAATACAGCTCACTTGAATTCTATGTCAAAGTGTAATTTCTGCTAGCGTTACCTTTGCTGCTAATCTAGTAGTCTAAAAAACATCCCTCCATCTTGAAAACTTAACATGCAACAAGCTATAACCAAAAGACAAAAGGCCAAAGAGAATCTTTATGGCACTTTAAACTCAGCAGAACGTACCTGCTTGGATGAGTTCACACCTGCAAATGATGCAGGTAGAAACTTCTTTAAAAAATGCTTTTTTATTTGTTTCTTCACTTACATCACCGTGGATTTGTGGAAGAAAAAGTAGTCAAGTATTGGTCATTTGGATAGATGACAAAGGGAAGTGCTGGCTACAGTCTAGCTTCTTGGCATGAAAGTCTACCACCACTATTGATGAACTTTCCAAATATAAATTTTCATGCTTACTCCAAAAGAAAAGCGCCTTAAAGCAAAACCACTCCATTCTTATCTGCTAAAAGCAATGTGTTCCCATCCTTTGCAAGATGGTTGAGCAGGTTTTTAAATGGTTTAAAGTTTCAAGGACTTTTTCTCCTTTGTTTATTCTTCTAGAGAAAAGGAGTCGGCAAAAATTGCATCCCTTAACGGCCCCTCTGCCAGAGAATAGAAGGACCCCAAACATGTTCCACTGTAGGAAAATCAAAAATAACACGGAAACTCCAAATATGTTAGCCTATTGAGAATATTTATTAACTAAATAATTTAATAATGAAGAAAATGCCTACTTGATTAATTGTTACAGAGTAAAAATTACAATAAAACTGTCTTGATCAGTGCTTTGCAGAAGCGCCATTACTGTCTGTGCGGTTGTTTAACAAGGATTTAATTGGAAAGATAAGTGAATGCACATTTAAAAGTATTGTTAATTTGCTTTATAATCACCCCATCCTTCACAGTATTGACAGCACAAGGCACAAACCCCTTTCTGTTTAACAAGTATTATTTTCCATATGTGCACAATAAATTCTGAAACAGTAATTGGAAATGTTATGAGTTCTAGCATACCTAGTGCAGTGGGTTTGAGGTATACTTTCTTTACAAAAGGTAACACACTTTTAATTCTTGAAAACGAGTGATAAACCTTTATCCCTTGCATCCCATCCAGAATAGATCAGAATCCATTTCACTCACTTCTTTTAAAAGAAAAAAATTCAATCGCGTATTTTTTTTTTTGTCAAATAGCATTAAGATTGAAAAGAGGGGAAATTAGATTATTTTTTAGTCAATGATTATATTACATATTACTTTCTTCAAGATGCTTAGAAGCATGGAAGAGAATGTAACCATGGTGCTTTATAGACTGTGGCCACAATAAAACCACCTGAATCTGACAGTGATTGCATTTAAACCTATTGAAGGAAACAAGAAAGCTGTCAAGAGTATCCTTGGTTGAGGCCCACCCTTGCAGCCACATAGATGAACAGGGGACCCCACCCTTCTGAGAATCTAATCAGCATGGCTTACAAATTATTCCTGAGCTTTCTAAGTTACAAGGAATTCAAAATGCCTGACTTGAACTGTACCTTGTCATCTATCTCATCCAGTGGAGAAAAATAAAATTAGAAACGTCTAACCTATTGGCTGACCATGAATGCATCCTAATTCCTAGGCATAATTTCAAAGAGAAAGAGGAAGCAAGTGTGAAACTTGTCTTGAAAATGGTGAGCTACAGTGGAAAGCTTTCTCCCATGGTCACCTTCCCAGCTTCCCAGTTATGACAAGTGGGCATGGTCTTTTTATGTCAAGAACTACGAGAACATGCTTACTGCCCTCCTTAACTATGGCTGTCTCTTATTAGAACTGATAGAAATTCTTAATTTTCTTTAAATGGCTTTTGTGGTGGTGGTTGTTGTTTTGTTTTATTTCTGTAGATAGGAATCATTTCAACTATCACAGCTTAGAAATTCTGAATGTTTCATTAGAATACTTTTTGATATGAATGCCTTGCTCTCTAATAAAACCACACATATTTTTAGTTCGGCTACGCCTCTGAGATTTACCAGCAAGCGAGAATTTCCAACCATTAATAGCAACCCACGTGTCACAGAGTCCTTTCTTCAATTCTACATGTGACCCGTTTATTTTGACTTCTTTAGTCAGAATCCTCACATGCTGGTGTTTTGTTCCCTGAGTGGGGTGAAAACCATGCTATATATACATACAAATATCCTGCAAATATTACTTTTATTTCATCTTGGAATTTCTCCTTTGAGCTGCGGGTTTTACAACCATTTGTCTTGGGTAAAAATGTGTTTGGGCCCAAGTGCTTTCCATGTCCATTTCAACCAGACAGAGCTGAGATGGTCAATAACGAAGTGTCCAGCCGTCCTTTCATTAACTGAAATGAAGAAAATGTAATGTTTGCTAAGAGAATCAAGATGCTGAGAACGGGGAAGACTATTTGTTTCTGTGCCTTCCTGTATATGAGGGAGCCACGGGGTGCAGGAAAGAGATGAGGCTTTTTATGCTCCGGTAGGGGGAGCATTCTTTTCCCTACTGTACGAACAGCATGGTGCATGTGTTTAAATATGCCATCCAGAAATGCAGACTTTTCATTTTCATTTTGCAAGTGGGAAATTTCACTATGTGATGGGCACATTACTCTTCTTAGCGACACATTTTGTGCAAACTCATTTGGGAAAGAATAGGAAATTTAGAATACTGCCTTCATATTTCTTCTGGAAATGTTAGCCTGAATCCATTATTTCCAAACCTGATGAGGATTACAGTTCATTTGTATTTCACAGCGACCCATATTGTATTCTGTTTTGTGAAGTAAATAAGAGATGATGCTGTTCTAATGGTGCTTGGGATTTGCTTTCCATATGAATAGTTTTATTTGGGGGGCAAGAGGAAAGGAAAAGGAAGCCAAGACTAAAATAGATGATTTAGCCTTCACTAGATGGAGTGTGTTATTCTGACAAAGAAAGGCCCTGAATTATTTTTATAGATAATTTAAACTGGAGGAGGTGGGATTAAAAACTCACTTAGGTCACTGAGCACATCCATATTCAAGTGACATTATATAAAGCACTGTTCGGTAACACCCAAATCTATCTCTATTTAACTTCGTTTAAAATGCTGGCGGACTAAACTGATGGCCGAGTAGGTGGGTGCTCTGAGCCACCAAACGGCTTTTTCTTCGACATGATCCCCACCTGTTCCATTGTGCCTAACACAATTAGAACTCCGCTTAGTTTGCTCAAGTAAAAAGGGCAAATGCTTTCGCCTTTTATAGCAAAGATGTGTTTATTGTGACCGATTAGGAAGTTGTGTTAAGGATACTGCAGTGCTGTCATAAGTAAGTGAGGAGGACTTTTGTGACTTACTCACGGCACGGACATTGCCTTTTTAAAGAGAAACAAGTTCTAGAGAGGCACAACGTCTATGGTCCATAGTTTCTATTCCTGCACTGCAGCGCTAAGTTAATAAAAACCAACTCTTCCCTGTCAGTTGCTGTGCGGAGCTTACTCCTTGTGGAAGCAAGGACCCATGTCTTCATATCAGTCAGGACAGCACGTGACAGGAAACCGTCAGGGGAAGACAAGAAACAAGAGGTGTTTTGGAAGAGTCAGAAGAGGTAAAGGTCTTGTGGCAAAGAATGAAGAATTCAGGAGTACTGAGAACTTTAGGGGGAAAATAAAAAGCCTTGATTTTAGCAAGGAGTTGGAAGAGGAAGTCATATCTTACTTCACCATTGCACCAGAGCCAAGTCTGCTTTACCCACTAACAGAATTCATCTTTGGCATTAGGTATATAACTAGACTATTTTGGTCGAGTCCCATTCATTATGCAAATCACATATTTAGTTCATTCTCATCGGCATAAAAATTTTCAAAATAATTTTCCATAGGAAAAAAATTTCCTGTCCCTTAATGACTTTGGCTGATAATCACCAACATTATTTTTCTGTCGGTAAAGTTCGCCTCAAACTAGCACTAGAACTAAACTTTCTAAAGGGGAGAATTTTTAAAAGTCATCTGTGATAGGGAAAAATATCTCAAACCACAGTCTTCGAGAAGTTCGTTTTACACATTATCCTCACTTACTTTGGATATAAGCTGATGGACTTTGTGCGACAACCATTACTTTCAATACTCTCTTAGCCTAAAAATAATTAATGCCAATGGGGAATAAAAAGAAATATTGACTTTTTAATGTATGTACCACGTCTTCCAATCTCCAAAAATTCTAAAGCTAAAACATCAGCACTATGAGAGAGGCAAAGTAGTAAATAGATGTACATATGATTATTTAGAATATTTCATGGAACGCAAAGCTAATATCAGCTTAAGCCAAAATGAAAAAGAATATGCTTTTGTTTATTACCTGAAAAATTAAGGAAAATGACCAACTTTAAGTACAACTAACCTCCAGTTTGAAAAGCATCATTCAAATGTTAACTCTGTCTCTCACCTCTTCTCATCTCCACATTGGGTCTGTTCTCAATTTTACATGATGGAAAAATGACCAACTGCAGGTCTGAGTCAAACTCCCTGTTTCTAGTCCACCCATAATCTCTTTCCCCTAAACACTTGACTATATTACCCAAATAGGGTCCTTAGTCAACCCTGGAATCAACCGCTATGACTAAGTTGATGTCCTTTACTGAGGTACCAAGGTCCACACCTAGAGACTGAGGTCCCGGCCCATCTAGGCACATTCGTGGGATGGAAGGCGTGGTGTTTACCCAGAAAAATGCAGTATCCTAGCAACAAGATGTTTCTCCACAGCTGATCTTTCACAGTTTGTGGATGAGTACCACATAGGAGGGATTGATTGTAGATGATACCACACAGGAGGGATTGACAAACAAGACACGAGGCACCCCTGAGGCAACTCTTTTAAGTGCAAGCAGTTTATCAAATGCTTAAAACTTGTCAAACAAATTTTTCAGGTTTTGGAAAAATTTTAAAGATGCAGTAAATTTGCTTCAGATTTGATATACTTGTACCTTTCTGTATTGATTTTTTTTTCAGAAAAGGGATAATTATGTCTAAGTTACAATGGCTAACTTGGTCAGACACTCAAGTATGGACCCTCCCGTGTCCTGACTCATCTATTATTATGGAATATTTGAAGTGTTTTAGGAGAAAAAAATCCACCTGCTTTCCAGTCTTTTAAGCAATCACCATTTCTACCAAGCATACGATGGCATATGAACATCAATAGCACAAAATACAGAGAATTACAACTGAGAACTTGAAATAGGAGACACTTAGCATTGAACAGAACTGGTACATGTTGAGGAATCCGAATAATAATGTAGAATTGTGTAGTTGAAAATATGGTTAACAGAGACAGTCCAGCAATTCAGCATTAGTACTGAGACCCTGGGTAAGTGCTGACTCTCCTTACAACCCTGTGATAACCGGGACATAAATAAGCACCAGTTTTTGGTCAATGTTTTGGTTGATTGGTCCTGAGATTTGTTTAGAAAAAAAAATGAGCCTTCATAAAAGAAGGAAAAACTGGTTGCTCTTTTCGTTATATCAGGGACTCATGACAAAGCATTCAAATATAGTGCAAATAATTGCAAACTGATGTATCCAACTGTTTAAAAATTGAATAAATAATTTAGCTTTTACACATGGGCAACCCTTGCTTAAAAACCACAAATCAGAGTTCTCCTGTTTGAATCTATTTTATTTTGTTAATAGATGAGCTAATATGATAAGCATTTAATTGTATAATATATTATTAGCCATTTTCTTTGGCATACCATTAACTTTAAATAGTATTAATATTTAACATTTTATAATACACACTACAAAGTTCTTATTTTTCTAGCTGAACAGAAAAATGTGCATTGATAGTAAATCTCTTTAAAGTGGGTTTTAAGAGGCCCAGCATGCGAAACTTGTCTCATTTATACTGTTTGATCAGAAATACTCAAAATGCTACAGCATAATAAAGCGAATAGTAGAAGATGACGATGATGCCAAAGTTGTATTATGATTTTGTATTCAAGTAGAATGCATTGTGTAATTAGGCAAAATTGCATATTTAAATGTTTGAGAGAACATTTAAAATGTGAGAGTAGTCATCTAAGTGTATCAACTTCTCAAAGATGGGTAAGTCAGAAGATATAATGTAATTACTATTTTTTATTGTATGGAACTATAAAACAAACACAGGATTTTCAGATGAAACACACAGTTATCTCACGCTTATGGGGACAATCTTGGGCAGATATAGATCTATATGAATTTGAGCAACCAGCTTTCTTTACTTTAGAAAACATCAGGAAATATCATCAGTATTTCGCATGTGGTGGACAGCTGAGCATCCTCAGTGTTTACATAGGTCGATGTGATGTTCTTTGCTCCATGGGCATTGATTGTGTTCTTAGTGACAACCAGCATTCACTGAGAGGCACCCCTTTGTCATAACCAGAACCAGATCAGAAAGAGTAAAACGAGCGCTCCGACCTATACCCATTTTCATGGTAATCTTCCAACGGTATTCCAGACTACTTTAAAGCAGCCACATTTTCATCTAGGGAGGGCAATATGAAGAAGTCAGGGCTTAAGTTCCTTATTAATAAAAATGTTGATGGTACACTTGTGAGCAAGAATGAAATCTGAGGGTTTTTTTTTTACCCTTTCCCACAAAGAACTTTTTCTATACTATTAATAATATAACATTGTTCCTATTTTAAAAACAACACTATAGATGTCAAAATGTCTTGATTTCTAACTCTACCTGAATTTCCAATGATATTAACACATGATCAGATGAGGCCTGTGGAATATCATAAAGTTAGAAGAAAAATCCACTCGGTTTGTGTCTGCTCCTTATGAATTTAGCTGTGATTTAATTAGGGGACTACTGGGTGACGAGGTGAAAGAAGTTGTTTTGGGTGATTATTCAATAAGTCAGTTCTGTCAGAGATCAACCCATTTCAGCAGAGTAAATAAAAAAGACAAAATTTAACCAAAAGGTTGCCTACAAGTTAGTGAATTTCTCTGGAGATCACCATGGTCTCCAGACGCATACAACACCCAGCTATTTTCAATCCACAGCTGGCATGAAGTTTTGCATGCCTAAAATGAATGTCAGTATGATAGGAAGAAATCAATAAGCTTGCTCTACACTGTGATCCTCGTTGATAGCGCATAATTACACTCAAATTACAGTCTACTCAAAATACAATAACGTAGTTATAATGACTAACGTCTACTGAGGACTTACAGATCCGAACCGTGCTAAGTTTAGATCAGCAGTGTATACCTGATCATCAAAATAACCCTGCCAAGCAGGTGCCATTATCATTCCCATCTTCAGGTGAAAGTATTGGGAATAGTGAGACAAAGAACTTGACAGTGTATGGAGTTAGTAAGTAGGTCCAAATACAGGGATTCTTGAATAGAGCCCATTTTCTAGGACCATTGACTGATTATTAGTTTCACAAAAAGGAAAAGATACAGGAACTAAGTGATCTCTATTCCCAAACGCTGGAACTGTGGGGAAGCCATGATACCCGGAAAATTCACTTGAAAATTCTCATTTTATCAAACCTGCAGCTTTCTCTTCTTGTCCAGTGCACACTGGAGGCCATGCTCCGGTCCATCCTGGGATACAGTTCTACACAGAACCCTGCAAACACCGACAAATTTATTTTTCAGCCTTTCAAATCAGGCTAAAATGCCATCTCTTCTCCAACATGAGTCTTGAGTCTGCCACATACAAGTTATTGCTTGCTTGCTTTTCTAGTCTTCCCAGATTTCATCTGAGCTCTGGTCAGAGAACTAAGCACCATAGAGTCATTTACTTATCCTTGCCTGCTTCCTTCTTCTCCTTTCAAAACCCTGAATTCCTAAAGGGAGAATGCGGCTTCTCAGCTCTACCTCACTACCTGGCAGAGGACTCTGGGCAGATATGTGATAAGTAAGTGGACTTTTTATGAGCCATTGTGAAAAATAAATACAAAGAACAAATTAAAAAGAATCCAAGCTATCCAGGGAGCAAGTTGCCCCAACTACAGAAATGGTGTGTTGTGCCCTGGCTTCACATTCTCAGATTCTCAAGCAGCACAAAACTTCAATTCTCCAAAGACAACTCTGGAAAGGCTTCCCAGAATTACAGCTTCTCTCGCAGTCATTTCATCGGTGGGAGGGGATTTAAGAGGAAGGAACGGGGCGGTTTCTTTTCCTGAAGACATTCCATCTAGAGACTGAAAAATGATAAGTGTCATTTCGTTTTCCTTTATTTCTAGTGTTTACGAGATTTCTTTCTGCATGCTGAGCAGTCTCATTTTGAGTTTAATATTGGATGTGATATAAGACATGCACGTCTTTTCCATTATAAGACATTACATTTCAAATCCCCATACCTTGTGTCTCTGCACTCGACAGATGGTGTCCTGCAAGACAACGGCCAGTAAGAGGCATGATCGTACTAAATTGGAAGCATGAGGCAACAGGGTGTGTTTTTATTAGGAGGGCAGGGAGGAAATTTGAGGGGACTGGGGTAGAAGAAATCACCCACAGATGCTGGTCTCTGTCTACTGGTCGATGTGATTTTTGAATTGTGGTAATTCCTGTTTGTGTGACAGTTCATCAAAAATTGAGGGCACCACTTTTGAAAATTGCCCATGGTTTCATTTCCAAACTAGATGCAGGCCCTGTGCCTTTGATTATTAGAATTCTTCGACTCACTCAGTGTCCCAATGAGGAGGGCCTTCGGTAAATACTGCCCCAACTGACTTTCTGCAAGAGATCCTTAACAGAAGGAAGAGGCAGCAGAGCAAAACCCATGACTTTTCTTCTTTTACAAGCATTGTCTAAACGCATAGTGGCAACCCATGAGTTAGTCAAACTGACAATATAGAAAAGCGTATTCGGGTTGGAGAGGTGAGCAAATAGGGAAACATGGAGACTATTTTCTATATATCAAACTCTTTTCTACATGTATCAAACAATTTTATATACTTTGTGGAAAACAGTTCCACGTGTGCCTAAGGTTTAGCTCTTTGACCAAATACTTCATTTAAACCCATACAGGATAAAAGATATGCCAATTTACCTATGAGTCATGAAGGAACAATACTATATATTTTTTCATCCTTAATATCAATTAGGCAGTTTTTTTAGCCAAAGGTAAGTCTTGTTTTCCTCTCCTTCTGTTAAGAACTGGATAGACTTGAGCCCCAACTCTCTCTTCATTGAATGGGGGTTACTCATGTAGAAAGGAAGACGGAAGATGGGGTGCTAATGCACATATGAGTGTGTGCTGGTTCTATAACAACAGGAAGGTCATTTCTTTGCTGGTCCCATTTTGAGCTCACCCATCCTCATGATCTTGCTGAGGGCCACATGAGCACTGGGATGTTTTAAGAAAAGAGGATGAGCCAGATAGTTGGTGGCACACACTTTCAATTATAGAATTACAGGCAGTAACAAGTGGATCTCTGTGAGTTCGAGGCTAGCCTTGTCTAGAAAATGAGTTCCAGGATTGCCAAGTCTACACAGAGAAACCCTGTCTCAAAAAGCTGAAAAGGAAAACGAAAAGAGAATGCTGACCCAGCATGACAGGGATTGAGTAGTGAGTGACATAAACGTCATGTACCAACACCAGTTCACCATAATTGTCTTCTTCTAAAATAATTAAAAACCCAGCCCATATGTTTCCTATTTATTTAAAATTGTTCCACCAGGCTGTATTACTCGGACAGAAGCAATGGTTCTTCCACTAGAGGAGAATCAGGCTTTTTGTCATTTGTTTAATTTGTTTGTCTACAGTAGTGGTTTCACAAACTTTCACAAACAACTACTCTTACAGAAAATCAACTTATTCATGATTTCTGCATTCACACAGACAACTAGTGAGGAGGGAAAGGGTCAGAAAGGTATCCAGCATGGATTTGCTTCATGGAATGTGCTGAGTAGTCCAAGGCTTCTGAATTGCAAGTTAATGTATATTCTGTCACGGGATTTTGTCTGAGATGACTTAACTGTGAAGATTAAATCCTCCAGCAGCCTGGAGGATTTTGTGTGAGCAAAGGCAAACTAGATATACTTTTATCAAAATAATTCTTAATAAATGGGAGTTTTCCAAAGTGAGAGATAGATAGGTGATATAGGTAGATAGGTAGGTAGGTAGGTAGATAGATAGATAGATAGATAGATAGATAGATAGATAGATAGATAGATAAAGAGAGAGATAGGTAGATTAAACTGATTACTCCAAAATAATGTTTACTACTTTATAGTTAAACATCTACTACTAATTTTATGCATTTTACCTCCTCCAAAAGTTTAAATATTTTGATTTATATTCACTAGCTAGTCAAGTTTTTTTTAAAAAAAAAGAATAGGAAACAAGAAAAGAACTGTTGTCCACATATTTTTATCTATTAGAGACACACTTTGTTGACATCAGACATTGAAAAAGCCCCAAGTGTAAAAACCCAGAGCAGCCTGAGCAGAGCTGCCTACACATATGCAGGACTGGCTGGAGAATCAGCAGGTGTCAAGTCCCCCATGACGCTGGAGCACCTGTACTGTGCAATTGCTCACACAAAGCATGCTGGCAAACATTAAACTCTAGGAGGATAGCAATGTTGCGGCAATATAATCTGGATGAATAGAAGGTTGGAAATTGGATCATGTAACACACACCACAGATCTGTAGAAGCTGATTCAATTCAAACAATAATTCAGTGAAGCACTTGGGGTGAATTGAAATGAGCAAAGTCACACGTTTTATTCTCAAAACCTAAGTCAACATTCCAAAAAAAAAAATTAAACAGACAAATACAGTTAGGCCAAAGTTTCTGGCAGAGGAAGTCCTTAATTCTAAGTAGACCCAATTTATCTCTGTTTAATTTTGAAATTTCTTGTAAACACCTCCATATTTGTGCTTCATTTTTTTGCCACTAGAATAGTTTGACATTCTTCTGTTTTCAATGCTGATAAAGATACTGAGAGTTCACAGGTCTATTGGACAATGATTAAGATTCCATCCCAAGATTTAAAAATGTTCTTTCCAAATATTTAGACCAACACAAAGAAAATCTCACCGGAAATTCCCAATTTCATGAACAGCCAAAATCAAAAGAGTACTGAGATATTCTTAGCTCTGTGACTTTTTCTCTTAATTATGTATCAAGTAAACAGAGGATAACAAACACCTCAAATCTGTATGCAGCTGCATTGCTGTGTTAGAAGAATAGTATAAAACTTGATTGTGTTAAAGTATTGAAGGCTTCTTATAAAAAATACAAATATTATAAACATATGGACAGAAAATATATATAACATCCGGGCATTCCATAGATAATCACACCCCTGTGCACATGCAAGCACCCTGTAAATTCTAAATAGCCCTTTGAGTAGTCTTATAGACAGAGGACAGTCTTAGAGGGAAAAATAGGTTTGGCCTTGGTAAATATCTTGCATGAATTTTTGTTCGTGTTATAAGAAGACAAAGAAGTAAAGAACAACCTCAAATGGTTGAACTTCAAATACATTTTTATATTCTAATTTTGATCTTGCATCCAAAAAACAAAGTAGAGTTCATTTTATCAACTTTTCTCTATTCACGGCGCTTTCCCAAAAATTTTCTGTAGATGATATTTTCCAACCATGTTCTTTTAGAGAAGAGATCATGAACAGGGGTCTTGAGCTTATTTCTCCATCTTTCATAATGTGTGTGTGTGGTTTTATAATCAATTCGGAGCAGGGAAAAAGAGAAAAGGGAGATTTTAATTTTTGCGATATTCATATAGCTTTTCACCCAGCACTGAATGTTGCAAAATATCTGGGGCCAGTCTTTTTCTTCCTTTTCATATGATTTAACTGTCTGGCCTTGGAAGCTCTGGCTTTTTCTTTATTCTTAAACTTTAGTATCTGTGTGAAAACAGGTAATGTATATAGACATTTGCGTGGATCAAATGTGCCCATTCAGGCAACAGACTTAAGTACTCCATTTTCAAGAGCTTTTCTTCTACCATATCCATCATTTTAATTTTGTTGTCTGCTCTGTTCACTTCAGACGTACTAATTTCATTTGCCTTCCATACTATGGTTACCATTACCAATGTACATTAATTGTACTAACATGCTTTATGTCTCTGATATATTGCAATCCTTTCATACGGTTTCTTCTATTTTGTACAACATTCTGTGCTTTCAATTCTGTGCACTGTGTTTTGGCTCTACTTTTACATTATAGGCTTTTAAAATTTCCTTTTATTTCCTGCTTTCTATCAACTTGCTTTTTATTAATTTTAAGACTTTCTGTTCTTTTCAATTTTTTTCTGATATTATAAGTAAGATAATGTCTTTAAAACTATAGATATTATCTGTTGAACCCTCGGTGTTCTTGATAATTCTTCTTCTGACATGTGTCCATGTTCCTTTCTATCTGAGGTGTTATCAGTGATGGTGTGATGAATCTGTAATCGCTTAGCTATGTCTGGTGAGTAGCAATCCTTGATTAAAGGTTGGTGTTTTCACACTCATTCTTTTTAATTTTTTTAAAGAAAACAAACTACCTTTTTCCATTTTACATACCAATCCCAGTTCCCACTCCCTCCCCTCCTTACACTCACTCTCTTACCCTCCCTCTCCTTCCCTGTCTCGTTCTCTCTTCCTCTCCCCTCCCTCTCCCTTCCTCCTTCTCTCCCTCCTTTTTTCCTTTTCCTCTCTCTCTCTCTCTCTCTCTCTCTCTCTCTCTCTCTCTTTCTGTACCTCCCTCTTTTTCTCCCTCCCTCCTTCCTTCATTGCCCTTGTTTTTTCTGCTCTCTGGCAGTATTGGAAGTTAATAATTTCTGACATGCCCCCCTTTCATTCAGTTTTCTATTTAACTTTCTTCTTAAGGCACACTTTCGAAAAAAGAAATAAAGTGGTTTTGCTATCAGGATTTCCATCTTTTGGATTTCTGAAAGCTTATAGGACCCTACTTACAGGATCCTGGAATTCTACTTAAACCGTCAACTATCACTTTCAAAATTAGAATCCTATTAAGAAAACAACTTTCATCTTGGGTTCCGATCCTTGTCTCTGCTCCTAGATTCTCCCTTTATTTTAGTGTAACTCCATAGGATTAGATAGTACCTGTGATTATTTCTGGTTTGAGGGTGTTATTTTTGTCTTATGGAAAATGGAGCATGTTGTTTTTAGTGTTACTGTGGTTCCCTGACTTTTAGTGACTTTTTGCTTTGGGTGTGTTTTCCAGGAATTCTATGCTGCGCTTTTCAGAAAAACACAATCTGATCTGAGCTCTTGAAGGCTTCTAAAGTTTGTGTCAAATACATTCCTGAAAGAAAATAATGAATTATTTTGAACAAAACAAATATATTACTCTTTTCCAAAATCCCTTGCCTCAGATGACATTATCTCTTCTAAATGAAGGCGTCAGGCCTACCTTTCTTTAGTGTTTGTTCTCTCATTTAATTCTATAATGCCAGTCCATCTCTAGTGGTACATCATTATCCCTACTACGATAAAGACTTTATATTATAAACTTGACATTTGACCTTTGCAGCAAACCAGCAATTTGCTACTTCACTAAATGTATATAAATATTTATTATTTTTAATACAAGAGAAAGTATTTGGTGAGGAGAGAGCAGAAGAAAAGTCTATGAATGTCCTCACATCAGCTGGCTGACTCTGTCCACACCTTTCTCCTAACGGGACGAAATCTCATCTGTAGGCAGCTGACTGACGTGTTCTTTCTGGAAGACTTCTAGTCCCACCAACTTTTCTAAAAAGCTTACCAAAGAAATTTTGCCAGTTTTTCACCTGAGAGCAGCTTTAGTCGTGTAAATCTTCCCTTTTATTAAGCTGTAGACTGTGTGTTAGAGCCTATGGCATCAAACACATAAGGCCCCAGTGATAGCATCCCTGCATCTTTCACCCAGCTTCTCCACTTTCACACTTTCTGGGGAAGCCTTCTTTACTACTAACGTGCCCATGTTTTCAAGTTACCTATTCTTATCCTAAAGATTAGAAAAGAGTCAACATTTCCCCTCAGGGAAAAATAGCATAGCCATTGCACCCCAAATTGTTTTCAAGACTGGAAGAGAAGGTATGGATTTCCAGCTAGTTGGATTAATTTGTGCATGTCCCGGGGTGTCCATCAGAAGTCCTCCCAGCAGATCACCTGGATCGCAGGTGATCTTTTCACCTGTAATGTGTCAGACATTGGCTCTGCAAACTGCTCTTTCCTGCCCACTGTAATCTCACTGCTTTGGGGTTTGGGCAAGTCTCCTTTGCTCCTTAATGAATATGACTTAGTATTTGTTTTCCCCAACTATCTGATACAGCCTTCTCTGGGCTGTTTATACATACTTTCTGTTTTAAGAAACCGAGTCAAGACTGAGATAAACTAAGGGACTTTAAACTAAGGGACTTTAAAATGTTCTCCCTGGTTGGTTCTCCACCCCTGTTCTTCCTGCTGAAGCTTCCTTATTTTACTGCCATAGAAACTTAGCTTTGGAACTTTCTCTATTTACTCCTTCCAAAAACTTGCAGAGTTCACTTTCAATTAAATTATTATCAAACCCACATTTTTTGTTCCATAACTCTCGGCTTTCAACATATTGTTTGAAGTCTGGTTTTATACCTTTGCTTAAGTGGTCCCCGGTTATTAGCATGAGAGATAAATTTGATCTCTAGTCAGAGCGATTCCTTCCTTTGTGTTCACACTACTGTCTACAGATACTATAGATGCCTAGTGCTCCTACTTTTCCAAGGCTCTTTCAGCTTGTAGATCTCTCCTTTTAGTGTGTGTGTGTGTGTGTGTGTGTGTGTGTGTGTGTGTGTGTGTGTGTATCACACATGTCAAGATCAGGAGACAGCTTTTGGAAGTCTGTTCTTTTCTTCTACCCTGTTCTGAGGTTAGAACTCCAGTCACCAGAGAGGCACAGCAAGCTCTTCTGCACAGCGAACCATCTTCCTATTCTCAGAATACACAGTACTATCTCATTGTGTTCATGAAGCAATGAATGCCTAGAAAAGTTAGCCTATCCAAGGACAGATACCTTAGTATATAGCAAAGCCAAAATTAATTGAACTTAACAGTCAGTGCATTCCTCATCACTGTGCAGTTCATTATCTTTTTTTTCTTTTTTTTTTATTGATAAAAGGAGAATAAAAAAAAAGCAATTTCCACCTCCTCCCAGCCTCCCATTTCCCTCCCCCTCCTCCCACTCTTCTCCCCCTCCTCCCACTCTTCTCCCCCTCCTCCCACTCTTCTCCCCCTCCTCCCACCCCTCTCCCTGTCCCCCCACTCCTCTCCCCCTCCCTCTCCAATCCAAAAAGACAATGAGGGCTGATGAGACGCCAAGGACAATGGCACAGGGTTTTGATCCTACTTAATGTGCTGGCTTGGTGGGAGCCTAGCCAGTTTGGATGTTCACCTTCCTAGACATGGACGGAGGGGGGAGGACCTAGGACTTACCACAGGGCAGGGAACCCTGACTGCAGTTCATTATCTTAAACTCAATTTGTTTTTAGGTCAAGAATAGACTTACTGCATCTATGGTCACTCTTTCTAAACTATGTGCACCAGGTTTGGACAACTCTGTACCCTTCATGTGGAGGCAAGCACTGGTGTTTCTGTGTCTTTTTGCTCTCTTGATTCAACATCCAATATAGATGACAATGTCATTTGAAGGTTACCCATTCTCATTTTGTAAGTGATGCTCTCGCCTGGTACTATTTGTCACAAAAATTAATCAGCGAATCCTCAGCTTTGTTCCCCTAATGGCAATTATTTGAATTTAGGATGTCATGTTTACGTAGGAACTTATAAGTTATTACAGGGGCTGAGGAGATGACTGTATCAGAAAGACAGGATAAAAGTTTGAGTTCCAGCATTCATGAAAATAAATCCCACACAGAAATTGCTTGTAACCCTGGCACCAAATGAGTTGAAAACAGGAGATTTGGGGGCTGTGAGGTTTTGGGCAAGTCAACATGGCTAAATTGGTGAGAAAGAGACCTTGTCTCAAAACAACTGAGAAAGACAACTAAGAAAGACACCAGGTCCTCTGGCTTAAACCTGAGTGTGCAAACACATGCATGCACACGTGCGCACACACACACTCATACATTCCAAAGATGCACATTTGATGGACATGTATCTAACTCCTTGTTCACTCTCATGTTGTTAACTGTTTGGCTGCTGATCTTTTCCTATCAGCTTCTCCTACTCAGAAGATCCATTTCCTGAGTCCTCTCCACTTTGCTTTCTGTTGGTCTCCTGAAGAAATTCATTAATGTCCCAAATTAGACAGCAATAACCAGCCTCTTTCATTGTGAGGGGCAAAGCAATGTGGACTTTAAAACAGAAGCTGTGCCATCATGGTTTAGGGGTCAGTTTGAGTCCCACTGTAAAGAGAGGACAACTTTAAATGTGTTCAAGGAACTCAATGTTCTACTTCTGTCCTAGCTAGGGTTTTTATGGTTGTGAAGAAACAGGATCATGGCAACTCTTATAATTAAAACATGTAACTGGGGTGGCCTGCCTACAGTTTCAGAGGTTCAGTCCATTATCATCATGATGGGGAGCATGGTGGAGTACAAACAGATGTGGTGCTGGCTGCATCTTGGTTTGCAGGCAACAGGAAGTTGACTGAGTCACTGGACAGTATCCTGAGCATAGGAAACCCCAAAGCCCACCCCCACAGTGAACACTTCCTCCAATAAACCCACACCTCCTAATAGTGACACTCCCTTTGGGAGTTGTTTTCTTTCAAACCACCACAGCTTCCTCTATTATAAAGAAGGCTGACAATGTTCAGTTCCTAAAGTTTCACATAGAAAAGCAGAGATTCCTATCTTTTATTATCACCATTAGCTTCTGCAAATGTGGCAGCTGTAAAATTTCTTATAATTCTAGTTTAAAGGGGACGATTGTTTGAAAAAGCTCTTCTAACACTTGGCCTGAGTTAGGGAGTATAGTTCATAATTCTTTCTCAGATATTACTAAATTTAATATTTTTTCAGAGATATGCACTTTCTAAATGAAGCATTTAGTCACTGAATAACTCCCGTTATTTTTTTCTATCAATCCTAGCACATTCTTGTGAGGTGTACAAAAAATTTTGCTTATGAGAAATACACTTCTAAATAATTTCACATAAGTGAAGCATCTTTATTTTCCCAGATATTTATTACTTTTGTTGTGTTTAACTTTACCACTCAGGAAGAACTTCTGGTATCATTTTGTAAAATCTCCAGTCCAACTCTGATGCTTGCCTCTGATGTATCTGGTTCTATTTAACTGAAATGGGGGAACTGAATACTTTGAGCTTTTCCTGCTATTTTTAGCTGACTATTGGACTTTTCTTGTGTCATTCTGTAAGAAACCTTGACAAGTTAAATTTATCCACACAGAAACCGATAGTTAGGAGACCTGTGAGACGACTGTAATTTCCTTCCCATTAGTTTCAATGAATTCCATGCACAGGGAACAAGAAGCTGGAGGGGGTGTGGAGCCTGTGTTTCCTGGGATGCAGGTATACTGGGGAGAGAGAGTCCAGGTCTTCCTAAGTTGCTTCTCTGCCTCCCATTACCCTTAATCCTCTAGCAAGCACAATATGGAACAGTGGGGCTGAGAACCAGACACTTAACTCCTTGAACACAAAAGACACATAGACACATAGCTTGGTCTTCACACACAACCTGTGAATATGGTTAATAACAAATATGAGTGTCTTTTCTCTGGTAGCCAAGGTGAATGGGAAGAATTGAGTAATCACCAAGCATTTATTTAAGCATCATTTTGGCCATCTGGATTCTTTGTGGAGAAAGAAATATTTGAAGGGAATTGCCTTTGGTCACAAAGATGATTTGACTCTCCTCCCTATTTATATGTTAATCATTCCATAGGCACCACTGTTCAAAGTTCCATAAACAAGGCCCCCTTTTACCCCACTGCTGCTTGACAATTTAGATAGCAAGGTGATCTCTAAGAAGGATAAAGACCATTTCTACAAACACATCTCATTGACCTATATGAATGAAAATCAACTAACCACTTAGTCCAGATAAAAATCATATAACCAATGACCTACAGAAGACCAATTAGCTTCTATGCATTGGCTTCTTTCTTAAAACACAAGCTGCTTCATGGGACATATAATTTGCACCTCAGTATTTAAAATCAAGTGCTTATTGGACACCTACATTATCAGCTGATTTGGCATTGGTTCTATCCATTCTTCAGCAATAAACCTAAAATCCAAACTATGGATAAGTCCCCTTATCATCATCTCTAATTTACCTGTGACATTGAAAGGTGATAGTGAACCTCTTGCACAAATGTTTTGGAGATTATGCCGGAGAAAACTGTCATTCAAATATAGAAACTATATATTCTTACTAGTAGAGGAAGAAAAGGTTTTGCATGACTGTGGTTAAATTTCTTTTATTGTTGTATTTATAGGATTCAGAACCAGTGATTATTCTATATTTGTAAGACCAGATCATTTTTATCTCTCATAAGAGCTCTTTAATAATATGTATTAATTAAATCTCTAAACATAATGACTTTGAGTGGAGCATTGAGCAATGAGGTATAGTCTGGTGGATCCCTAGCCATGAATTATTTTGAAAAGTCTTGAGATAAAACTATTCACTGATTCCTTAAGAACTCCTGGAACTCATATAAAAAAAGCATCCATAATAAAGCTCTTTCAGATCAACAATAAAGTAATAAATGAACAAAAGCACAATAGTATAAGCCATAGGAAGTACTTATGTGTTATTCACACACACACACTAAAGGATGATTGGGAAGAGAAAATTATGAGGCTATAATTCTAATATTCAGTGCCTAATAGTCTTAACTGGAAACTGATGCATTACTTAATTCTTTGGCAGAAATGGATGATATTCACAAATTGGAAGCAAATTATAAAATCAGAAAGTAAATGTTAAATCCCATGTGTGTGTGTGTGTGTGTGTGTGTGTGTGTGTGTGTGCGTGCGTGCATGTGTGTGTGTGTGCGTGCATGCATGGATTTATTCATCTCATCATTAGAAGGAGAAAACAGGGCCTTTAAAGTTCTCATTATCCATTATGTCAGGTAGCAAATATCTTCTCAATGTAACTCCAGACATTAAATCTGTCGAGAGGAATGCTGTAAAATAAATGTCTGGAATACCTTCATAAACAAAAATCTTATTTCCATAATTCATACAGCTGGCTGGCATTTATTGGCACGTCAGGTGCAATGGGGACATTTCAGGAACATTAACATGTACAGCATCATTTGTCAACAAAGCAACAATGTAAGCAAATCGTTCAGAACTCATACAGATTTACAGCTTTCTCTGCCAGCTGCTAATTACGGTGTGCTCGGCCTATTTGGTATGGTCTTTTTATTGGAAAATGACAAAGGGGTTATAGTATCCTGCTTTGGAATATAGATGTGGCTTTTAGTAATAATATGAATGTAATATGACCATGTAGCTTGGAGTTGTGATCCAGTTTTTGCCGGTCTTATAATTGATCAGCTTTGATTGATGAAGGAAAACGAGAAATGCACAAGCTATTTTCGTTCTGATGTAAGTAACCTCTAAAACAAAGAAAACAGGGAGGAAATTATCAAAGACCATGTCATAGCACTACTTAATGTCTGCCCCTATGGAACATGACAGATAATATTTACCTCTCAAGGAAAATCTGACGTGCTGATTGCTGATGGGGCAAGTGTTACAGAAGCCTGCACATGTCAGAATTCTAGGTTGAACTTGAACGGTAAGGACACCCACTCATACATACACTTAATTCTCGGTAAGGTTATGACATAAGGTGACAAATGTCAGCAGTGTCAAAGTTACATCTATAACCAGCCCCCACCACATTGTTTAGTTTTAAGGAAATACACAGCTGTATAAGCAAACAATGGAGTGTCAACTCCACCTTCAGATTCCCGTGGGTTCTGTCAAGGCATGTAATACTCTACAGAACGAGTGGTGCTGCTACTTCATGCCCATAATGGAAATTTGTATTTGGAAATATCAATGTCTTCTAGTCAAGCAAAATATAAAGAACAAATTGGTAAATACTTTCTCAAACATTATTTAGATTTATCCCATCTCCAACCTTATTAAAACCCATTAAATTCCAGAGTGAACAGATTTGACATTCAGCAAATCAATTGCTGTCAGAGCAGCTGAGTTGACCAGATATTAAAATTTTTCAGCTTTACTGGCACCAGCTCTTCAGCCATTTCTAAGCTTTATAAAAAGCAGGACAGCTAGGGTAGAGTGGGGTCCAAAAGGCAGCAGACCAAACAAGTACCGTCTTCATTTCTCTATCAGTGAAGGCTAACTGTAAAATGTGTTTAGAGACAAATAGTCTTTCTAAATTAATTACGACCCCCAAGGAATCAGTCTTCTCATGCACACGTGCCATTGTGCAAGATGGCTAGTTTCTATCTCTTATATAACAGAACCCCTAAAATGGAAATCGTCCTGTATTTTCCACCTTCAATATCTACTGCCTGGTACCTGGGGGGGGGATGCAAAATGAAAGCTAGTCCAATGAATGGATGAACATGTGCCTGTGTAACCAACCCCCAATGTTAATATGATGAAGGAGGAACTCAGCTTACTACTTGTCCCATGATGCTTTTTTGACAGTGTCTTTTCCCAAGTTTTCTGGGATGAATTTCATTTTCTATATACTTTTTTTCTTTTTTCTCATCTTCTGAAACTTATGTGAATCAAAACATTAAGATGGGAAGTAGAAAAACTCACTCTTTAATAACTGAAATCGGGAATTCGCTTGAGCGTTCCGGACATGGCTCTTTCCATAAAGAAGTATTATGCATGTACGTGTTCGTATGTGCATCTTTGTTTGTGCATGTGTGTGTGTGCACATGCATGTGGGGGCTGAAAGACAGCTTCAAGTGTCATCCTCGGGGATGCTATCCATCCCCTTTGAGAGATCGTCTCCATTTGGATTGCCGTTCCCCAGTTAGGATAGACTGACTCCTTGAAGTGCCCTGTGGATCTTCTGGCCCCGTTCCCCAGCCCTGGGCTCATAATCACAGAGTCCTGCCCTCAGCATTTTCATTGCCTCTGTGTGCATGGCCGTGGATTGTGATCGAACTTAGATCCTCATGCTTACAAGGCAGTCATATTACCAACAGAACTAAAGCAGTTCTAAAGCGAAAGCACCGTTCGGCTTCTCTGGAACGGACAGGATGGAAATGCAGCTTTGCCTAGGTTTAAACTCATATTCAGGCAAAATCCCTTCCTGTCCAATCAACACGAACAGAACAACCTACCTGCAGCATCAGATCGAAGCCCATTTAACCCACATTGTCTCTGGCTCTGTGAAGTCAAGCTTGTGACTGAACCTAGAAAATTGCGATGGTTTTATTAATTTTTACTGTTCAAAGAATATGAAAAGTTTCAGTGACTGTCAAACAATCCAGCAAAACCCAGTGCTGGTGGAGACAGACAAGTCTAAGATGAGACACCTCAACTGTAAACGGGTACTTATTAGCCAGCATGCCTCACGGTCTGCTGTTAAAATATGACTGTGGAGGGGTGGTATTATCCCTGTGGGACTGTCACATAACATTGGTTTTGAAGTCACAACTATTTGAATAAAACCTACTATTCTCAAAACCACTGTTTACCTAAAACGAAAATGATAACCTCTGAAAATAAGCCACTTATATGCATTTATTTATAAACTAGCATTTGTTTTAAGTTGTGCCTAAAAGTATTATCCTTTAAGAATCATTAAGTGAGAGCCCTAGAAGATTCTGTTTTATCCTTCATATAATGGAGGTTTCACTAATTAACAATTCATGCATGTTTGAAACATAATGATTTGATACTTATCTGCTTGTGATGCTGAAAAGTCTTTATTGAAAACATTTCCAAAATTCCAGGAACATTTTTAATAATTCTTAATTGCTTTAGCGCCACCCATTTGTCTCTTAAGTATGATATTATAACTATAAAACCTTCATAAGTGATCATGAGATTAGACCCCACTAAGAACTTCATTCATTATCGCCAACTGCAGAAGAATCCTATGTAGAACATTCTCTCATTTGACTAGAAGTTCATCTCTCACTAATTTAAATTGGCTTCTTCTTCACTTGTTCTTATAACCTCCCTCCTTCTTTTGTTTCCCCTAATAATAAAAGTTTGCCAACTATATTGAAGCATAGAGGATATAAAACTGGTTTGAGGTTTCATTTGTAACTCACAAGACAGCAAAATTCTCAAATTTTCTTCCTTGTAATTTGGTTCTCACGGTGGTTCTTTTTTAACTGCTTAAATATCAAATCTGATAAGGAAGAGAAAAAAACGATGTAATTGATACTGGTTTGTAAACAGCTATACTAAATTTATAGTTTTTGGTGTGTATAGTACGTTACTGAGATCTTATGGAAGATGGAGATCAGGGCAGAAAATTTACCACTAATCTGAATATTCAAGGAAGGAAATGCAGTGATCCTTCTGGACAGAAAGAGAAGTTTAATCATTAGAATTACATAATCCAGGAAATCTTCAGTATGTTAATTCGTTATCTGCTTTAAAGAGTGGGCAATGTATTGATAAACAGGGCATGAAGTGGTGAGAGAAGAGGCTTTAACTTCACAGGAAAACATTTAGCTTTAACCATGGTACAGAACAATGGGAAAGACATATTTGAAAGGTAAGTAGTGAGAGAATTACATACTTGAGAGAATATCCCACAAACTGGTATCACGAGTCTATTTTATTATATCTGTAAACAACTAAAACTTTCTCAAGCAAAGAAATTTGAGCATTTCACATCCACAGACTCTCCCGGAAGCTTCTGTCTTTGTTTCTTGTGCCACTGGGACAGAATAGCTAAGGTCAGGTAAGTTTTAAAGAATAGAAATATGCTTCTACTCACTTCTGGGGTCTGGAAAGTGGATGCCACTAAGGAGGCAGTGACACCTGGCAAGAGTTTTTGATTCTTTCCTATATGACAGAAGGCAGGCAGTCAAGAAAGAATGAGCCCACTTCTACATGGTAAAGCAACATCAATCCATTCATGAAGATGATGACTTCATGACCTAAATACCCCCAGAAGATTCTACTGCTCAACCCAGTTATAATGAGGATTATGCTTCTTACACATGAGTTTTTGAAGATACATTGAGACCATAGCCGATATTACCAGGACATCATCCAAGAATCATTGTCATGAAAAGAATGCCAGCGGTGCAGAATGGAAAGCCAAGTACAGGACACCTGAACTAATGGAAAGATCCTGTCCAAGAAACCCTAAAACAACAAAGTGTGGGCTTTGTAAGGCATAAAGGAAACATTGAGGTAAAGACCAATTTTTAGTCAAAAATAATATACAAAATGGATGAGAGATGCTCAAAGTTAATATCTCCAAGATGGTCATCCTCTAGAAGAAAGAAAGATTACCGTTACCATCAGTGAGATTGTGTTAAAATGCCAAGACCCCTGAGTAATGTTCCACAGGTCAGAAAGTAATTGCAGAAAAGAGAGAAAGAGCTGGTTTGAGGTAGCAGCCATCTGCCTCATGGGGTTTTCTATGTCATATCATATCTCTTTTTTACCACACCCTGCCTGACCAGCATTGAGTGCTCGACCCTTTAAACAGACACCTTACCTCATTTTTTTTTCATTCTGAACTTATGTAAATTGGTAGTTTGGGTAGCACAGATCTCTAATTCCAGCACTCAGGAGGCTGAGGCAGAAGTACAAGTTCAAGGCCAGTCTGGACTCCATGGAGTTATCTTGTCAAAAGAAAGAAACCAAGGAAGTGAAGAGAGGAGGAAGAGAGGGGATGAAATGAGGACGGACATTTCAAAAATCAGACAAGAGGAAGAAAAGACAGAGAAGCGAGGGAAGGAAAAAAGCTTGCCTACTTGTCTGTAGAAGATGGATGTCTTAGCAAATATGCTAAAAAGCAAAGAGGAGACAGAGGTTCATTGTTCAAGGTTATGAAGGGACCCTGAGTAAAAGATTCAGAGGACGGAGAATGTCCTTAAAGAGAGAATGTCAATAGCAAAAGGGGCATACTGCCTTCTGGAAACAATGTTGCCTGTGGAACTGATCATTTATTTCTCTCTTTACCCAATATCAAACTTTTACACACTTTCATCTGGGAGAATGAAAACTATTATAATAAACAGAGACTTTTGGATAGTGTCGTTGTGCAGAGATGACCAATAGCTTATGGAGGAGCCTTTCTCCAGACTATAGTATACATCTGTGAACTCCTATTAGTACACAGCAGGAAATTAAGCATTATTCATTTGAATTTCTCATAGAAAGGAAAAATTATTTTGTGTTAACTGAAATATAAGAAATTATCCATCAAAACATGTAATAAACGACACAGAAATAAAACTATCGCTATCAAAGCCAGAAAACTATGCCTTAAGGGGAAAGGGTATTTTCTATCCAAATTAGAAAACCCAGTATTTTCATGCTGTTAAAATTCATCATACATGTCTAGTCTAACTGGCCGTAATCTCTTTCCATTGCTATCGGGTGACAAGAATGATTTTCATCTCATTATTGTTTTCCGTTTTTGCTTTCTTATTTTGTGTATCTGCCTCCGTGAATTTGAAGTGGCAACACTATTTGCTTAGAATTCAGGTGTTTCTCCTTGCATACATTTCTGACTGAAGCTGTTGAAGCCACATATTGAGGGATTCCAAATGCGCCCCTGAAACCTCACGAGGAAAGCAATTCCATTGCTCTCCTCATCAACACTTCGGATAGTTAGTGCAGCAGGCACATGTTATACGAGGAGATGCTGGAGACAGAAACATGAAGTGAGCTTGGCATGGAGAAGTGGTTGGTACTAAACACATGGATGAAGTTATTTACTCAAAATTTTTTCTTGTCGGCCTGATTTGGCTATATCCTCACAATTGACACATACCGTGCCGTAGGCTTCTATTTTCACTAGCTGAGAAACAGAACGATTACAGACTTTTGCATGTTATGCATTTTTAAATATCACCATGTTAAACTTAGATCTTGATTCTCTGCCCAGGACCAAGTGGAAAATCTCCATCTTCAATGGTTTCTATTATTTTTGAGTCACACGACCACATACTGTATTTCTTCGACAAGTGGAACTCTCACTTGGAATTCCAGGCATTTCAGAACCAGTGGGGTAATCATTAACTCAGTAGGCCTTCTTATTCAAATTAGATCTTTAGAACAGAATCAGTGTTTAATACAGCCAACAAATATTTGTCAAGCACCTACTTCCTACCACTACTACTGCACCATGACTGCCTCCTCAGGTAGTTTCCTGAGTATTTTAAATTGCTTTTATAAACCTCATCTCATTTAGCTGTTCAATGCCTTGAAGGAGCTTAAAGTCCCATAAAATACAATTACTATAAATACTGAGTCTCGAAGCTCTAGAATGGCATCAACTGCCACAGTGTTTTAGATTATTTTGATGAATTTATAGCTGATCTTGACCAAAAGATTTATATACATAGAAGTATAATTAGATTCCATTGTATTATGTTCCTTTTCTTTTACAGACAATATTTTAGGATTAAAGAAATGTGGTAAAACCATAAAATACATCAACTATGTGAATTATACATTTGTCCTATTTAAAATATGACATATATATATATATATATATATATATATATATAGAGAGAGAGAGAGAGAGAGAGAGAGAGAGAGAGAGAGAGAGAGACTCAGAAGTCACATTTGCTCATAGGCTAAAATGTGGGCAGGTTTGTTCTTGCTTCTGCTAGCACAGTAGCCCCATAGGTTTGAATGGGCGATATTAATAGCTTTAGAAATCCAGAGACTTGTTTTAATAGCTTCAAATAATAGAAATGCTAAGTTTAGAGAAACCTCAACATATTTGCTATTATTCAATTTCTCTTTATACTTTTAAATTTTGTTTTTCAATGTGATAATATTCACATATATCTTGATTTCAGGAATTTATATTTTATGACAGCCTATCCTGCTATATCTTTCAAAATCTCCATCTTTCTTAAGTTTTTCTGCAAGAAGAAGGCAAGAAAATTCCTAGTAGAATTTTAATACTGTATGGCCTTAACGGGGCTTCATATACAACCAGATATTTCAATTTTGTTGTTGTTTTTTTTTCAAGACAGATTTCTCTGTGTAACATCCCTGCTGTCCTGAAACTCACTTTGTAGAGCAGGCTGGACTCAAACTCAGAGATCATCCTGGCTCTGCCTCCCAAATGCTGGGATTAAAGATGTGGGTCACCATGCCCACGTGATACTCTTTTTCAGAGTTAAAACTTCTCAAATATAACAAGTATTGGTAACAGAAGAAGTAAAAAATGATAAATTCTGTTTCTCTGCTATAATTAGTATTCATATACTTCAAAATAATCATTCCTCAGTAATCAAGTAAACGGCAGTTTCAGGCAGATAAAGGAAGAATGCCTGCCCACATGATTCAACTGTCTAGAAACAGAGCCCGTGGTTATACAGTCGAGTGGTTAGAGACTTCATCCGTCTTTCCATTACTCAGCCTTTGCCATTTATATTCTGGTGATGAGGGCTGGGAACATAGCTCAGAGGTAGAGTTCTTGCCTGCCCTGGGTGAGACCAAAAGACCATGATTAAAAGCAAGCATCCCCACTCATAAGAATATAACTAACCTTAAAAAAAAAAGAAAAGAAAGAAAACTCCAAAAAAAATACCTTTTATCTCAATGCTTAAATTTTGTATGGATTTAATTTCTTTCTATTTCTCAAAAACTGACCTACGAACTGCAGTCTTTTGCGTGTCTCACCTAAAAGAGGAAAACTGTTATGGACCTTCACTTAGATTTGTTTCCATGCCACAGCTGGTCCGTTTTGCACACCTTTCCCTGAGAGGGAATTGCTAACTTCACCCCTGTCCCAGTTCTGTACCTTCTTATCAGTGAACGCTAACGACTGACCACTTACCTTACGCTTGTGTAAGAGATCCATTTCAAGGGGCTGTTTTCTCGTGTAACATAAAACAGAAAGCCATTCATTAGTCATTATTAAATCCATTCTTCTTTTCCTCTTTATTGAATTCAAAAAAGAAATCAGCTGGTCTTTCGTTTTTTTGGCATGCATCAGCAAAAGTATGTTATTATGATGTATTCTTAAATCATATATCTTCATAAAACAATATAGGTGTGGGTTTAAAGAGAAACAAGGAAATAAATTGGAACCATCTGGATATCGAAAGCAGAGAAACGTTTTGCTAATGGTTGTCATGTCCACGTTAAAAAATAGTCCTGTATAGATTTCTAGCTGGACAAAGTCAGAGCTATCAAAAAAGGTTTTAAAAGAAGCTAGTTTTGGAATGCAACCATTGAACAAATAAAAATCATTTATCAGACCTGAACCTAGAAGTACAGAGTCCCACTTATTGGTCAGTAAGAGATAAGCTAAGCTCCCAGATGACATGCTGGACATGGGCAATGATGATAGAACTGATTTCAGTGGGGAGAGGAGGAGATGCCCAAGGATGGAAGAGAAAGGAGGAAGGCCCCCTTGCATCCAAATCAGCATAAAGAATGGGGAAGAGCCAGTGTAAACAGTGATTCGAGGGGAATGCGAGAAGGAAGGAAGGCATGAAGGAAGAAGTGAGCTCTAGGAGAGATGTCAAACTCTTTCCTCCATGACTGTGAAGGAAGGAAGAAGTCATGTCAGGACTTACTGCAGTAGAGATCGAAGTACGAATATCTACGTTAGAAAAGAACTAGAAATCGAGTTTGGAAGGGCTGCGCAAACAATACAAGCACTCCCCTCCCCCTAAGTCTTTCTTCTCTTTGTCATTTTACCAGTAAAAATCTATGCAGAATGCATATTTTAGTTTGGTGAAGGTGGCCCCGTTGCTAACGGTAACTAAATAGGTATGCTCTAATTTTGCCTGTTTCTGCCTCATGTTGCCCAGCATGGTAGAGGACTTGTTCAAACAGGCACCTTGGTCTCAGAGACATAGCTGTACGGTTCACCTTGAAGTCAATTGAAAACAGAATATTTCTCATTGATTTTGCCTGCTTGGCTGCTGGTTGCTGTCAGTTCGCCCACACGGATGTAAACAGAATGAATCAACTTTTGCTGGCCCTGGGCCTCCTCGAGTCATGTGAAGTGAACTTCTGATTCCTTTATGTTCGGGCACAGCCAGCGAGACAAGAGTGCTACTGTCTTCTGCTGTTGCACAGAGTCACCTCGGGCTATGCTGGAAAAATGCTTTTTTCTTATTTTTAGACCTGAATCGGTCTATGCCACTAAATGTATTCTTGTGAATACAGACAGCACTTTGTTGTTGTGCTCATGGGAAGGCAGAGGCAGCAACCTGTTTGGATGCAGCTGCAGGCCACCTGTAGAGAAAGTCAAATTAGGGAGAGACCCCACTGTTCTTTTGCGTTAATGCTTTTTGTATTGTTGTTTGACTTTTCCCCCCTCTGTCCATGTATCTTTTTCAACTAGGGAGATCGGGAGCACATTTTGAGGCCTTCTGTCCCTTTAAGGCGTCTGATGATTGAAAGGACTCCAAGGTTTGAAAGGCTGTAAAAACTCCCCAGTTACCAATGACTGATAGCCATACAAAGAGTCTAAAAGCTGCTGAAGCTGAAGTAGTCTTCCTACAGATTTGGGTTATTTGGTGACCTTCCACTCTTCAAATATTCCCACCTATCCGCACGGCTTCTCCTTGTGAAGGCGTGTCATAGTCTCCCTGGAAAGCAGCCGTCCATAGTCACAGTTAGCTTTACCACACTTGAGGAGGCAAAAAGAAAAGAAATTCTGAGTTTAAAAGAAAGAAAGAAACAAACAAACAAATGAGAGAAAACTTATTTTTCTATCATCAGCCTACTTGAAGCTTTAAAAAAGAAGCCCATAAATGAAATATCAGCATTAGCCATAAATATTAAAGGAGGGAAATGCGCAAATAAAACTTGTTTCTGGAAATCTCGAATTTGGCCGAACATCAAAAACCATTTCCTGACAATGAGATCCATTAGACTACAACATAATCTCCCCAGGAGTGGCTGTGTGGCTTACAGGACAGCATTTGAGGGTATACCGAGGACAACCTCAGCCACCGGCCTTGGCTGCACGAGGTTGTTTCATTGGTGGGGGACGGACTCTCGTAAGCCTGATGGTTTCTCTTGCTTTGGTGCCTTTCATTGGAAATTTTAATTTAGAATGTAGAATTGGAAATTTCTGTAACCTCCATCATAGCTTCTGGCAAGCTGCTGGTAGTAGCTAGGATCAAATTGCTGTACATACAGCAACCTGGAGACCAATGCTCAGTATCGGCTTCAAATAGAGAAGCCACCATTTACTGTAAATCACTTCGAAGGATTCCGTTTGCCTTGGGTTTCTGGCATTTACTAAGCACCTGTATTATCTCCCATAAGACCCCCAGCTGTTACAAAATTTGAATGCCTTGTTGAAGAAACGTATTATATCTAGCTAGTGACTGAGAATTCCCTAATAAAATCTCGCAGGTGAAGCTCCCCGGCTCACTTCCAAGGACTAAACTCTTGGATGCGTTTGTTGTACGCCCTACCAAACTCAATACAGTTTGAGCAGAATTTGTCACAACTATTTGGTGATATTTAGGCAGCTTTACTTCCCTGGAATGTGGACCATGCTCTGGGAGCTGATAGGGCTCTTTTCTACAAGGCCTATACTTTGCAGCTCTTCTCAGTTGAGGAAAACCCTAGAGCAACATACTTCCTTCATCACAATATATTTCGAATTTTTCTTAGCTTGATTCCTCTAACATTTTCTTTAACTCATGCTCACAACCGCTGGCAAGTAGGGGTAACATAAGAAGGCCGAAATTCTGCCTTTCTGCTCCTTTTGCGCTGTCCGCTGTGGCTCCATGGCTGAACTCACCCAGGAGAAACATGTTTCAGATGGCTATTTTTTTCATCTGAGACTGATGCATAATTAGCACTTTAAAGCATATACCCAAGTAAAGACTAGCAGGAATTCCTGCAAGCAGGAGACATAGCATGTCATGACTGAAAATCCCTAGCTCATATTTCCTCGGACAATGGTTATGCAAAGGTCCCTCCGTGAAGCAATTTCAGAGTGTTTTAGTAAACAGCATTTGACTTGCAAGGTAAGAGGACAGGGCTGTTCAGCCATTGGGAGTACATTTTAAGAGCTTCCTTAAGATTACCCTTTCTGCATCCTACAAGTGACTGCGCTTTGGTTTTGAAGTGCCTTTATTCTGTTTTTGTTATTCGATGCAGATCATAGTTTGACATTAATAAGTTTATACATGATAATGAAAAGCTGACTTAAACGGCAACAAGGATGCCACCAGCGACACAAAACAAAGAGTGTTTTATTGAAAACTTTGGTTTACATATTGTTTCCCCTAATCATAACACTGTGTATCTAGTTTACAGACCCTTTACAGGCGTTTCCAGTTTGTCGTGATTATTTAGGAAGATGCTGAATATCGGGCTGTTTATTTATCTGTGACCCTCTACCTCAGTCAGCATGTTCTATGATTCTATTTTCTCAGACTCTCTACCTCAGTATATTCTGTGATTCTATTTTCTGTGATCCTCTACCTCAGGATAGTCTATGACTGTATTTGTTCCCATTTGTTTGGTGGCTCAGTGAAAATTATTTCTTAAAACATCTAGCTAATTATCTCTTTAACACTCCAACTTAATCTCCGTGTGCACCCAGCCCATATCGAAGTAATTAAAAACGAAATGGGAAAGACATCAGCAGTTTATGACAATCTTGTTTTGAACCACTGTGTGGAAACTCCCTCTGTTTTTGTTTGTTTGTTTGTTTGTTTGTCAGTTTATTTGTTAGACATTGACACCCAAACTTACTACTTTGTAAAGAAATTTTCAGTACCAGAAAGGGAAGTTAAAACTGTGCACATTTCTCAGGTCAAACGTGAAGTTTGGACCACTCCCCGCATGTGAAAAGCTAAAGGACCCTCCCCTTACCTGCCAGGGCAGTGCGCCCTGTGCCTCACCTCTGTGCAGACAGAACCCTCCCCAAATGTGGTGGCTAAATGGCATCTAGAACATTACTACCCATGAAAATACTAGAGGCTTTCACTTTTGAAATAACTACATAAAGTTATAACTATATACATAATTTATGTGTATATAACGACCTCTGAAGGATTCCATAAGGTGATTTTGAATTCCTCTGAAATGTTGGCCAAATTTGCCAAATCATTTTCCTAGACATCGGAAACAATTAGCGCGCATACGCTTTCACTGAGTATTCTAATTTGGCAGCAGTGTGTGTGCCAAAATTCTGCTGTCTCAGGTAGCACAGGATCTGAGAGGACACTTCAAAGACAGGCTCGCTGGAGAGGCTTCCTTGGCAGAAACGGCCAGATCCTGCTCTGTCCCTGGTGGGATTTCGTAACACTTATCTTTGTACTCAGAACCCTTGCCAAAGAAACTTTCCTTCCTAGAGCAAATACCCCTGATAAGTTAGGATCCAGACATGTCTAAGGGGCTCACAAACATCCCTGCATTATCAAAAGCTCTGTGAATTATTGGTCATTTAAATACCAGCTCTCTGGATTTTGTTTCAGATTGCTTTTTCATTTTAATTGCTCCCATTTCCTGTCATGACCTTTCTGTTTCAGAGAAAAGCAAGCATCCCACAGAGGAGAAAAAGGGAGAGATCTTTTATTGTGAACGGCAGAGGTCCCAGTTTGGCCAGTACATTTGCTACGCAGTCTTGGAATGCTGTTTTGTAGTTTCAAAAGTGATCACCCTCAGTTTCCCAGAATTTCTCTTCTGCCCTGAGGGATGCCACCAGAACAAGGACAGCCTTGTTAACAAGTTGCAATCTCTCAAAAACAAAACGGGATTTGGATATAAGTCATCGTTTCAGCTCACAGAACTGTGTTCTCCAACCCTGCTGAAGGGCTTCATTTACATCTAAAATAGTTAATACTGAGCTCCAGCAGAACTCCTAAGTGGAGGAATGCAGCTGCCATGTGCTTAGTGACTCCAAGGTTAGGGAAGAATGACATCACCATCTTTAAACGTGTTATCACGCTGACAGAGAGGAACCTTGTATTCTCTCCTGCAGATAGAGCAAGGATTGTGCTCTCTGCCTTCTTTTTTTCCTTCTAAAGAATACCTTTCCCCCCTCCTCTCTCAGCAGCTGCAAAATGAAGGGTTGAAAATGTCACTTCAACTCATGATGAATGATGCTTGACCCCTGGATGGGTTGCTCTGGATTTTATGCAGTTCTCAATTAATATGAAAGATCCCAACTCAAAGGACTTGGGCTGTGCGTGGTTGTTTCAAGGATGGATTTGTGTGATGAGTTAGTAGCTTGGGGGTTTTCTGTTGTGGCTGGCAATCTGTCTTTTGTGGAGTAGAACAGTTGCAGGGCTCGCTCTCTAAGAAAGGTAAAAGACTAGACTCTGTTCATATATATATATATATTTATGCGTGCTCTCCTGTGAGATTAATATCTTTGCTTCCTAGAAATATTGTCAGGAAGCAGTAAGCAGAGGCAGTTTACAAAAAAAAGAAATTCTCAAAAGGGCAACTGGCCCACATGTCTTTGTTGTTTTGATTTGAATATAATTAATTATGTAAAGCAATAGTTAGTGGAAGATTAACAATTAGTAGGTTCTGTCAAGTGGTCGCACGGAAATTACTAACTAATTGAGCGACTGGTCCTCTATTGTGTCAGAACGCGAAGCTGAGCGCCATTCTTTTCATCTTTTGACTTTGTTGTTTTCGCAGATCCCCTTTCTTCTCAGATATATGTTTCACAGCAGACTAATAAATAAATAACCCTGGTTGCAATTTCATAACATGCAAAGGGGTTTGAAATAAAAACACCTGTTTTAATTAGCATGATGCTTTGTTCATTTAAAAAAAAAAAAAGAAGAAGTGATCATCCGATCATCCTGACGCACTGAGCTGACATTTCTTCAGCTTTGCGTTTCCATCTGCATCTTATATTATGATGTTTCAGGAGCGTCATGAGTTAATTATGTTAACTTGGGAAGCACTGCTTGCATTCCAAATGAAAACCTTCAGCTTGAATAGACAGAAAAGCAGATGCTATCTTTCTTGTCAATTGCTTTGTTGTGGGCTGCCTTGCAACTTTTCATGTATTTCTGGATCTAAAGGGAAGTGTAAATCTATTTATTTTAAGTTTTCCGTAAACTACACAGTTTCAATATTCTGTTTGGTCTGTATGTGTCTGGTGTATCTTTACATGTGTAGCTTTCCTGCCTCTTGAATTTAGCAAAGCACAGTCAACTTACCTTCCCTTTAATTTGTAGTTTGTTTGGTTATGCCTGGACAGTCTGGGGACGGATGCATAATGAAATCTAAGAAGTAGACAGTTCTCCTAGCTCCATCCTCACTCTAATTTTCCTTTGTGTGTTTGCACATCAACCTTTTAATGGTTCAACAGCATCGGGGCACAACAAGGCACATTAAGAATGGAGTAAGCCTTCCAAGTAGGGATCGCCATGCTTTTGTGAGTTTCATATCCCCTTAACAGAGAGGGCAGCTGTATTTAGACCAATAATTATGCATAGAATAAGTGCACACACATGTGTTTCTTTATCGGGTTAAAGATGTTAAAGATGGACACAAACAAATGATTTTTGTCCCCACCGCTTCCCACCTACTCCAAATTGTTCTTTAAGATTCCAAACTGAGGTATGCTGTTTTGAAATTATACGATGCCTCTTTAGACTACTGAACTTCAGATTTAAACCGACATGATTTGGGGTTGCTTATCATGTCCTGTCTTCTTCCTCTCTGACATCCATTCTCCGCTATCTCTGCCCTTCTCAGTACCCAGACACTGAACTGCATGGATTTCATGGTAGACAGTCTCCACATTAGGTCAGTGAGAAGTGTCTGCTAGACAGGGAAGAACAGAGGCCAGTGTAAGACGATCATGACTGTTGGAGCTTTACTTTTAAGTTGATCCCATAAGTAATAAACACATCCATTCACCGAAAAGCCATCTGAGGGATTATAGAGAGCGACCTGAGGTGTCATAGGTTACTCTAGGCAAGATTTGGGAAATGTAAAATTTTGTTTTGGTCCTTGAAGGGTTAATGGTCTCCCATTCAGGTATTATGCAGGTGTAATTATTATTATGCGTCGAGTAAAACTAAAAAGTAAAACAAGAGGAAAAGGATCTGGTAGGGCAGGATAGGGCAATGGAGGCCAAGAGTGACTGAAAGCCATGGACTCTTTATAGTTGAGTTGAAAGGTAACATTGCTCAGGCTTTGTGCCCAGGCTGTGGCCATGAAGTTAAGCCCCAGAATGGCTGAATGGAGGGCTTATTCTTTAAAATGTGTGACAAAGGTGTGTTTGGTATGTAAATGCAATCTATAAATGATGCATACTGTGCCTTATCACGCATTCAAATTAATGTACGGCTGCTCTGTCTCTTAAAAATAGCTCTGTTCATTAAAAGATCTGTAACCTACATTTTCAGAAAATTAAAAAATTTTATTCCTAAAATCATATTCTGCCGTTAACCAAGATTCATAGTTTAATGCTGCCTTCTTACACTTCCTGAACTAAATCAGAGGCTTAAAAATGTGATAGGTTTATCTCTACTTGACCAACTGGTTTGCAGTCTGTAAGCAAACTACTGTTGAGCTGGATTCTCAGACTCACTATTGGACCTAGGAAACACCAATTGATGTGTTTCGCTGCTCTGAACTTCAGATGGGTTTTTCTAAGCACACAGTCAGTGTTGGTCTCATTTCCACACAGCCAAGAGCTTGGGTTAGCAGTTCTCAGGCACAATGCCCATTGTCGTAAAGATAAATATCACTGTGCTGGAGACAAAGTCTGTGGCAGGTGGGCAGAATTTACCTGCTCAACCAGCCTGGCTTGTCCTTACTTTGAGCTTTGTAGATACATTGTTAATACAGGAATCCCTATGGCTTGTTATTTTTTTAATGGCATACTTTAGAGAAGTTTGTTTATAAATCTTAGTTAATAAATAGTTTGGGGTTGGGTAGTGCTTCTGCATGCCTTTAATCCCAGCACTCAGAAGCAAGTGAATCTCCATGAGTTTGAGGCCAGCCTGGTCTACAGAGCAAGTTAACAGCCAGTAGTGTTACAAAGAGAAGCCCTGTCTCAAAAAAACTAAAAAGGAAGGAAGAAAGGAAGGAAGGGAGGAAGGAAGGAAGGAAGGAAGGAAGGAAGGAAGGAAGGGAGGAAGGAAGGAAGGAAGGAAGGAAGGAAGGAAGGAAGGAAGGAAGGAAGGAGGAATTTTTGAAAGGAAAGACTCAACCAAAAATGAAATATGTAATGGAAATCCCATTTGAAAATGTATTCCTTAGTTACTTTGTAAGCTAATTTTTATTTTATTTTTAAAATCATAGTATTTATTTCTCCCTTGCCTTTCCACCCTTCACAACTTCTCATATACTCCTCTCTTTCCTTCAAATTCATGGCCTCTTCTTTCATTAAATATTATTGCATGCATATTTGTATATACACATATATTCCTAAATATCCCCAGTTTGGTTCCAGTAATGTTACTTGTATGTATGTTTTCAGGGCTGACCATTTAGCACCATACAGTCAATTAGTGTGCTTTTCTGTGGGGAAGACAGGTACTCCTGCTCCCAGTTTTCCTTGACTGCCTATAGTTCTTTATAAGGCAGACGCCTCATGGACTTCCCCCATCCATTTTGGCATGTCCATTGATGAAGTTCTTCTGTCCATATTTGAGTAGTCATGTTATAAGTTAAGTTTGAAAATAAACTTAAATAGAATAATTACATTCTCCTTGCCCAACCTTAAATGCAAGTGATGCCTTTTCTTTCTTGTTTTCTATATTAAGTAACTTTTTCTCACAGTGCGGCTTAGGTAGCTTTATAATCTAGTTTGGAAATGAAACAGATCAGCGTTTTTAAAAAGTAGCTGTAACACGTCTTTTGGAAACGTGGAGAGGATAATGTCTCTGTACCTTTAAACTCTTCAAATAACAAAAACTAGCTTGGTTTATACATGCTCTCAATATATTTGTGTGTGTACAATGCCAAGCACCATAGCAGGTACACTATAAACGTTAAAGATTTCTGGCTACCATTGTGGCCGACATCATTGCAGTTTTGCTGTTAGAGTTTAGATTTTGCGTCCCCGATAATTCTCAAATTCATCTGTCTGAGTTGTATTCCTTGGGCTTTGTGCCCAAATTTCCCTGTGTCTACTTGCCATCATGACATAGACATGTTACCAGTATCTCTAGTCCAAACCCATTATCCATCAAAAGACCCAACGTGAACGAAATTAAAATGCTAGGTAAATCTTTCCGAGTATCGGGGATGACTGTGCCAGCACAGCGGCACTCTTGGCTATACACAGCAGAGTTTAGCTTGATGTCCTCTTCCCTTGACCACACCAGCTTGAAACTGGAAGGCCTCACACCAGTGTTCCTATATGGTTTTCTTCTTCTTCTTCTTCTTCTTCTTCTTCTTCTTCTTCTTCTTCTTCTTCTTCTTCTTCTTCTTCTTCTTCTCCTTCTCCTTCTCCTTCTCCTTCTCCTTCTCCTTCTCCTTCTCCTCCTCCTCCTCCTCCTCCTTCTCCTCCTCCTCTTCCTTCTCCGTCTTCTTCTTTTGTTTTTGTTTTTTTGTGTTTTGTTTTTGCTTTTTATTTTTTGGTTTTTTGAGGCAGGGTTTCTCTGTAACTTTGGAGCCTGGATGGGAACTAGGTCTTATAGACCAGGTTGGCCTCGAACTCATAGAGATCCTCCTGCCTCTGCCTCCTGAGTGCTGGTATGAAAGGCATGTGCCAACACTGCCTGGCAATCCTATGACATCTTCTTCATCGGCCATTTTGAATTCTACTTCTTATCTCCAACTGAGTTCTTACATTTCAAATAGATTTATCTCCATAATATACAACCTGATTAGTGCTGTTTTCTCCAAAACATTGAGGGCTCCCTTATTTCTTTTTTTTTTTTGTTTTTGTTTTTAAAACTTCCATCTTTAATTTCTTTCTTTTTTTTTTAAATCTTTTTTCTAATGGAATATATAACCTCTGGTTATACTTGAGACTTTCGCTGGCCTCTAACAAGCTATTTCCTTATGATTTTTCATGACCTGCCTTCATGTTAACCCTAGAGAGCCTTCTTGCCAATAATCAAATTTTAATCCATTTCCCATCCTTCTCTAGACTATTGTTTCTCTAACTATGGCAGGCATCTAAATTTCCCAGAGAACTGTTACACCAGAGCCCACCATTATACCACAGAGATACCAGACTCAGTAAGACATCATTACTGAAAACTTTGTAATTTCCACTTTCAATAATACCCTATGTGATGCATTATACTGATCCAAGGCTACATTTTTTTTCTTTTAATATTTTCAAGACAGGGTTTCTCCGTGTAGCTTTGATGCCTGTCCTGGAACTAACTCTTGTAGACAAGGTTGTCCTTGAACTCACAGAGATCCACCTGCCTCTGCCCTCTGAGTACTGGGATTAAAGACGTGCACTACCACTGCCTGGATGCCAGAATATATCTTAATAACTTAGGTTTAGCATATCCTTCTTAACACATCTCAGTCCATCAAAGGCATATACATCACGACAGTCTTTGCCCAGGAGTCATTTTCTGAAGGACGCTTAAAAGAAATCCCACACTAGCCTAGAATTGAGAATAATATAGATGGTTATTTATTTTGGGGTAGACTCACAAATCAGAATCCTCTGCTGGAACAGAGAACAGAAACTGAATCCCACAGCTGGAAAAGAGAGCAGAGCAGAGGCATGCTTTACATTGGCATAAATAGTATAAGAGGCCACGCCCCAGTGGGCGGGTAACTTGAAGGCTATTGGCTGTATGATTTCCTACAGCACATTTCACCTGCCACTAGTGGGAAGAATAAACTTCTTGGTGTTACAATGAATTAAGGGGCAAAATGTCTTAGTTCATGTTGTACACCTGTAACAGAATATCATAGAATGGGGAAATTTTAAATGAGCAGGCTCTGGATTCTGAAGGCTGGTTCAATACCAAGTCCAATACCAAGGCACCAACAACTGGCTGGTTCTTTTGTGTGATTCCATGTGATCACGTGGATTCCAGAAAGGCAGGTAAAAAGCAAGATGGGAAAAGGGGCCTTTATAATGGCAGTGTACTGGCTAGTTTCATGTCAACTTGACACAGCTAGAGTCATCTGAGAGGAGGAAAACTCAACTGAGAAAATGCCTCCATAAGATCCACCTGTAGGTAAACTGGTAAGGCAATTTTTATTATTTTTATTTTTATTTATTTATTTATTTTTGGTTTTTCGAGACAGGGTTTCTCTGTGGTTTTGGAGCCTGTCCTGGAACTAGCTCTTGTAGACCAGCCTGGTCTCGAACTCACAGAGATCTGCCTGCCTCTGCCTCCCAAGTGCTGGGATTAAGGGCGTGCACCACCAACGCCCGGCTTTTTTTAAATCAACGATTGATGGGGTAGGACATAGCCCATTGTGGGTGGTGCCGTTCCTGTGCAGCTGGTTGCATATGTATAAGAGTAATGCGTGAGGATTAAGCCAGTAAACAGCACCCATTCAAGGCCTCTGCATCAGCTCCTGACTCCAGATTCCTGCTCTGTTTGCGTCCCTGCCCTGAACAGTGATGTAGAAATGTAAAAAAATAAATAAATAAATAACCCCTTTCTTCCCCAACTTGTTTTTGGTCATGGTGTTCCATCACAGCAATAGTAACACTAGCTAAGACAGGCAGTATTCCAACCCAAAAGTGTAGAGTCCTCATGGCTTAATGGTGTCTTAAAGAATTCATCTTTTTTAGAGTAGGTTAGAATCACAATTCAAAGATGACTTTTGAAAAACACATTAAAGCAATAGCACGAAAGAAGTGAGGCTACCTAGACTTAGCCACTAAATGCCTGAATGAATTAGGACAAATTGTTTAATCATTGGACCTGTGTTTCCCTGTCACAAAAATACAAAAATACATAAAACATATATTAACATAAGTATTAAATAAATAACAAAAAGAAACACTTGGAATAATGCCTGAGAGGTGTGCACAATTATTACTGTTTTTGAGAAAGTCACATCTTTCTTGTTAATAGTTAAAGCATATAAAGTTTTGATCTATTAAAGTATTGATACTTTAAAGGTTGTATATAACTCTTTAAAATGAGCCTAATGGATTATGACAACTTAATCCATTGCCTCTGTTTTTTAAATGTAATGGATTTATTAATTCTTTGATGATTTCACACATGCATAAAATTCATTGTGATCCCATTCTTCCCTAACTCCTCCCAGATCCTTCTGACACCCCTCTCAGCTTTGTGTCTTCCTTTTATTATTATTTATTTTAATAATTCAGAGTCAAACTTGTGCTGCCTATAAGCTCATATACATAGAACATCATCGACTTACCAAGGACCTCAGCCCTTGAAGAAGAACAGTTCGTATCTTTAATGGAATACTCTGCTCAGACATAGTGATGTTTAGAGGTGTGGGTCTAACTCCTTCTCTATATATTAAGTTCCTTGGAAGGAGAAATAACATCTTTGTGACTGCGCAGAAGTAACTCTGAGTTCAGCTCTTTATAGAAATCCAGTAAAAAAAATGTTTTTAATTAAATTGAGATTGAGGAAAGATTGCAAAAGGATCTTAAGAAAGTAAAAAATTTTCTAAACAATAAACAAACCATCAATTTATTTCTCCTTCATCATAAAAATGAATAAAAATGAGGTCAATCATTAATAATACATTGAAAGTAGGTTTCTCTTTCCCTTTGAATTTTCTAAACTCTATAATTAAAATGACTTCAAATTGGAAGATTGCAAGGAAGAAATTAATCTTACTGGTAAGTAAAAGAGCAAATCCCATGGTTGATGATAGATATGACCTGTTAGCAACAGTTACACTTTCATACTTTCTTTTGTGCAAACAGCATGTGGAGACCAGCATAATCCAATTAATTGTAAGTCCCCTTTGTAGAATCAGTAAACGGGCTCACGACACGAAAGCACCATTGAAGTCTTATCATTGGTCCGATAATCCAAACGGGTTCTCATTTTCAAACTACCAGCAGGTCTTTACAGACGCCTGCAAAATGAAATACTTTGACTTCCCTGAACTTGCACTAAATTCAGTAATGGTCTCTGAACTTTAGTCTTTTGTCCTTGCTAGCCACCAGTTTCCTGGACGTCTTGTAGTTTACAGTTTCAGAAAAACACCTTGTGTTCCTCCCTTATGACTTCAAAATTATTTTCCAAGGTAGCTATGCCCAGCACTCTCTTGCCTAAGCTATACTCTTGCTATGACCAGCAGTCTCTCGCCTAAGCTATGATGTCCTTGCTATGCCTAGCACTCTCTTGCCTAAGCTATGGCCTTGCTATGCCCAGCAGCCTCACCATTCACCTTCCAGACACGCACTCACTCTGTCCCACGCCACATCCTGAGGCTCTAGTTCCTGTTTAGGACATGACTCTGTCCCAGTGATCATGCAGACTCTTTTAGGTCTTTTAAAAATCTCTTTTATTTTTGAGATGTTAATACAGTTACACCATTTCTCTCTGCCCATTCCTCTTTCCAAACCATCCCATACACCCCTTCTTTCTTTATTTCAATTGATGACCTCTTTTTTTTTAATTGATTGTTGTTATACGCATGTATGTATATAACCTGCGTGGTCTGTACAATGTTTACTCATGTGCGTGTTTTCTGTTTTCAGGGTTTTCTTACTCTACCGCATCCCTTCCCTCCCTCTTAATCCTCAATACCTTGAGATATAGAACCTATCTTTTCGTGTTCTCTAGCGACCCATGACTTACCAATGTACTGTGCTCTGTCTTTGACATATTACTACTTCAACTTGGTTGGATCCATTCTCGTTTACCTCTTGTCCGCTCTCCCAGCTCATATCCCTCCATCCAAATATTATCTTCTTTGAAACAATTACAATGTGAGACTTCATGCACAAAATCTCCTCTGGCCACCACCCAGATGAAGCTGGCTAGCCACCTTCTATGTTCCCTTAACAGTCTACACAAAATATAAACTTTCCATGTGCTATTATTTTATCAATTTGCCTAAATTTCTTGTATATTGTAATATATGTAAGAGCAAATACTCTACTTTCTTTCTCATTTTTAAGCTCCACCACTAGTAACAAGACTAGCATGAAATTTGATTTCAAGTATTTGATAGAGGAGTGAGTATGTGACTTAATGGCCTACATGTCTTCAGCACCGGTTATAGTCTATGAAAAGTTAACCTGATGAAAAGAACAGTTCATCATGCTCTGTCAATATCCACATGTCTGTTTTCATTGACATATTTTTATAGTATCACTACTAAGAGCGGTTAAATTAAGACTGATGAAGGATTGCAAAAAGATCTTTTAGGAACTAATAAAAGGAATGCAGCAGGTACTAGACTCTGGGGACAGGAAAATTAATCAGAACAAATGTCTTTCAGGGAAAAGAAAGTTTCTGAAGGACAGACATAGATATAGACAATTTGGTTCCAATGAGTAGTAACACTTATAGAGAATGGTAGAATTATCATGCTAGGATTAGAAATATCTTAATAAAAACCGAAATAAATCTAAGCCAGGGAAGAGTTTTATCAGTGTATACTATGATTGGCTTCACAGCTACAGGCCAAAACACTCAGACCATCGGACACAGATTTGTTTAGGTTGGAAGAGAAGAAAGCCTAAAATCTCTCATGGTTACAAAAGCTTGTGCTGTCTGACATTTGATCCAAAGCTTACTGCACGGACCTCCTGTGCTCTCCAACACTGGTGTGTGTGACTTCTCTGCTCCTGAACTTCAAAGGGCATTGCGATCTTAGCTTCCTCACTGACTTTAGGTGGTCTGAAACGTCAGTGTGCCTGTTAAAACTTGCTTTCTCCCCTGACTTCCTCAGCTCTCCAACATCAGAGTGTGTGGTCAAGCTAGGTTAAGTATGTTTCTTCTTCCGTCGGAACAAGACATTTTTATATGTGTCAAACCTGTCCGCACTGCTTGCAGGGAAATCTTAGTGCCAAGAGGTACCTTGAGACGGTTGCAGATATTTTTCTAAAAAATAAAAGCTGTAGATGACCCTCTTTTCTTGAGAGTTTACCCAGTCATTATCACCATCATCATGATGTTTATTTAAAAGGAGCTGAGCATAGATTTACATTAACGAAGCAGATATAAAACTAAAAGGAGTAACTCTTTCCACAAAAACAGTACAATTTTAATAGAAACACTAACAAGAATCAGACAATTCTAGTGACTTCCAGAGATTATAGATCTTTTTGTATGTCTTTCAGCCTCTGCTTTCTCCTACACATACTTCTTGCACTTAGTAGGACATCTGACACTTACTAGGTGTTCAGAAATTGCTTAATGATTAAATATGTCCATTTGAATACTTTATTTGATATTATACTATAATGCTTATATTAACTTACAATGACAGAATAATGCTGATATTTTTCCATTTCCAATATACCATTTCCTTTTGTTTGTTTGTCTATTCATTTATTTGTTTGTTTCTCTGTTTCTTATCTCTCAGATATTAGACAATTCCTGCGAAGGAAATGAATTCTATCGTTCATAAATATTGCTGTTATATATTAAATGGACATTAGTTATATGCAAGCTGTTGGGTCATTTTAATTTATACATATTGAATCCACCTCACCCCAGTCAAAAAGCCTATCACCAAATCTGACAAGAAATGTTTGAGAAGATGTGGCTAGAAAGGGGTCTTTAGTCACTGTTTGTGGAGGTACAAACTAATACAGCCATTGTGGAATCAGTTTGGAGAGTTTTCAAAAACAAATTTTAAAAAGACCAAAATATTTAGCATTTTATTCCTAGATACATACCCAGAGAACTCCATACTCCATAGAGATGTGTGTTCCATATTCTATTTATGCTTTTTCACTGTAGCAAATAATTTAGAATCAAAAGAAGAATGAATAATGAAAATTTCACATACAACACACACATATACACACACACACATTGAATACAGACAATCGACATGAATTATAAAAGACGATATAAAATTAGTTGTTTTTCAGGTTCTAGCTCTCATGGATATTTAGTTTTGGGTGGTCAATAAGTACAATATTTGATAGTGAACATGCAAAATTCAATGTGACACTCCACAGGTTCTGTGCCAAATGATTAATTTAAGTGTACAGAAGTCTACTGAGATATAAAGAACATGGATCTGTTTACTTTTTTTTTAATTTTCAGGTTTCTTAATAATAAACTTTATACACAGATTTATAAATTTTTATAGGAATCTCTTCTGGTATTTAACAAAGTTTATATGTATTATTACTCAAAATCTTTATTTAGATCTTTCTGCATGTACTTGTTATTGTACATTTTCGACTATTTATTCATAGGTATACTTCATCATGGACATCGGAGAGGAGTGATAGGCAGCAGTGATAACGTACATCCCAGTGGTCCACATAGTCTCAAACATTGTGATGTAATAGAAATTAGCTCAATAACTCCAATAACAAGTTGGCAGTGCCTATTTAAATTTAAATATACAAACAAACTTTAACATAGGAATTAACCATTTAGATATTTTCTCTACTCACATGGGTAGTATATACTGACATAGATATCAAATTATGTTAGTACAAAACTGTTTGCACAATCATGATGGGATTTATGACTTGTTAAGTGAGTCATTATACATCCGCAAAGATGAATATGCATGCTGTAGTAATTCCTATTGGCAGTAGCCTTTAAGTTACCTGCCCGCTTAGGCATGGCCTCTTTTACATCTATTTATGCCGATGTGAAGCATGCATCTGGCCTCTTTTTTGAGATTCGGTTGCTGTTCCCCATTCCAGTAGAAGACTGTGATCTGTGAGTCTACCCCTAAATAAATAACTCTCTATTATACTCAATTCTGAACTAGTGTGGGATTTCTTTTAAGCATCCTTCTTCATATGCAGATAAAATAGAGAGAGAGATAACGTTAGTTTTGAGTGATTTCCAAGATATATCTAGTGAAAAATAATCAGGAGAATATATAAATTACATTTTGTTTTTTAAAAATGGTGGTAGAAGGTACTACTGCCTGAGTGTAAAAAATGTCTTTGAAAGGAAGCCTAAGAAATTTAGGAAATTCCTAAAGGAAAACTAAGACTCAGTTTTCTCTGTGTGTATAAATTAAATAACTAAGAGAAGATGAGGCAAAGTTCCTGCCATGTACGTTTTCATATACTATCAATCAACACTGTTTCAATACATGACATATATCAAATCAAAATAATAAGGTGTTTGAATTACTGTATTATGTAATTCCTATTTTAAAATTGTGTGTCTTTCAGCCAGGCGGTGGTGGCGCAAGCCTTCAATCCCAGCACTTGGGAGGCAGAGGCAGGCGGATCTCTGTGAGTTCGAGACCAGCCTGGTCTACAGAGCTAGTTCTAGGACAGGCTCCAAAGCCACAGAGAAACCCTGTCTTGAAAATCAAAAAAAAAAAAAAAAAAAAAAAAGAAAGAAAGAAAGAAAGAAAGAAAGAAAAATAAAATTGTGTGTTTTACTTTGACAATCTTAAATAAATTTTTATTTCATTCATGGTAAATTTTTGAAAATGATTTTGGGAATCGTTTCCGTGAGTTATCGTTTTTTTAAATTTCAAAAGAAAAGAACAACAGAGCAACTTTATGTCCCACATTGGTGAAAGCGGGGTGACCAACCTATTGTTTCATTTCATCAATGAAACCTCACTGAAGATAGAAAAACACTCAAACCTTTCATCTATGAAAACCCAAACAGTTAGCCACTGATAGTATACTTATCAACTAATTAAATATTTCATTATTCTGGACTTAAAGAATTATATTAAGACATAATTATGACAGTTTTATTCTGTAGCTTCAAAAAAACTGTTGCAGTAACCATGCTGTGTCTAATATACATGCAGTTGTGAGTGTCGTAAATCTCACAAATAGTTATATCTGTAGAGTTCTGATTATGATATGAAGTTGAAAATATGAGTTCTTGTGATATGAAGTAGAAAATGCACTCTCCAAGAAATAAACTCATCGATTCTGTTTAGGCAAAATAATTATTATTTTCTCTTCGTTTGGTAAGTATTGTACATTTTATCTAGAGACAATGGCTTGAATAAATCAAAGTGGCAATGTCTAATTCTACCAATTTCATTTACCACTTCTACTTCATTGAATGACTGTTTCCAGAGGAACTTATAAATTAACAAGTTAATTTCTAAAGCGAGTCTTTATTCTCACCCAACAAACCCCAACAATATTGTAAGGAGAATAAAGGAAGTCAGAGTCTTATATTCGAGTCTGGGAACATTTGCCACTGGCAAAGAGACTAATATACAAGCTAACTTGCTGATAAAGAATGGCAGATCTATACTGGTCCATTACATGTAGAACCTCCCTTAACTCATATGAACTTAGGAATTGTCATCTGACAAGAGACAACACCTCTATGTTAAACAGCATCCCTGTAGGCACATGAAACAGAAAGATTATCTGTGCATAGCTATTTACAGGAACTGACCCCAGAGGTTGATATTAAATAACATAATATGAACTGGATGGGACAAATGAGCAATGGTGTCATTTAGATACAACATGAAGCAAGCTGTTAAAAATGACTGTTAAATTTTATCCTACTGATCCTCTACCCTTTGAAGGATATAATATGGGAAATCATCCATGGAATTCGAGCAAACTTGGAACCTATTTGGAGAAGACAGTTGCATAAAATGAATCATTGTGTACAATATCCGTAGAATGCAAAAGGCCTTTTACTTAATGTAAATAAGGGCAGTGCTGAAAGCTCTAAGCAAGAAGGGCATTAAAGAAATACATATTGGCACCAAGAAATACACCAGTTTTTATGATCTAACTTAAAGAAAACTCAGTTTATTTTTGGCATTGTTTTCATATTCTGTGCGAGAGCACTACTTTTCCAGATGCCAAGAGAAGAGTATCTAGACAGGCAGAGAGAAAGGTGACGTCAACCACCACTTTTTACGAGGTGGCATTATGCATGGAGTTATGGTAATGGGAGGATGTTTTATGTTATGCCACTGTAAATTAAAAATGCGCAGAGCAGTGCCACACTTGTTAGACTTCCCATCTGTGGCACTGGCTTCCTAAGTTTCCTCTCTACCTATTTGCTAGGTTGCTGTTTCATCCAAATGAAGCCTGATGCTTTCGTGAAAATAAGCATCACACTATCTACTTACTTCCAACACTTGGTGTGGTAGAAAATCACTATGTCTCCTTCAAAGAGATGATCTTAGAGATGCTGTGACATTTTGTACATGGCTTGGGCATCTCAAGTGATTTTGTACATGGCTTGGGCATCTCAAGTGATTTTGTACATGGCTTGGGCATCTCAAGTGACTTTCAAAGGTATAGCTGAAATAGAAAGTAGAGAGAAACAAGTCAGCAAGGGCTGTTGGAATGCACTACTGGACAATGAAGGACTTGCTCTTTTGGTTTTTGAAATTTAGCATCTCAGGAAGTACCTATTATCTCCTTGCTTCCTTCTTTTTTCCCACTTCAAAAAGGCCAAATGAAATTGACCATGTGTGCTGGGTGGCTGGAGCGCCTATTTTGTGTATAGGCTGAACCAGTTTCAAAAGTAATACTTTTAGCAGTTTCCTGGGGATTTATGTTTGAATTATGAGGAATGAAAAGTCTTTGGGGGGGGCAGTTATAGTACAAAATTTCACATCCCAAAAAACTTTCTTCCTTCTTTTTTTGATAGACGATATGGCCATAGACTATTGGCTTGACTTGGTATTTTTTCACATAATTTTAAATATTCTTTGGCTCCAGCTTTAGGAACAGAATTGTATTTCTTCTCTAGTAAACATATTTGGGTAAAAAGAGCTGAATAAGAAAATGGCGATTGTATTTTATTCCTTGGCAACCAAGTGTATCCTATAAGTTAACAGTAAGGTTGAGTCCAAATAGGCAAGCAATTTTGAATTATGACTTCAAATTATTTCTTAAAACATAAATAATCGTTATTTGGAATAATCTAAGCAGTTTTATCTCGTATTTCACAAGTGTAACAGCCTCTTGTTTGAGGAATTAATCTAGGAATACAACACTGTCGTGCACTATGGAAAACCTTTAGGAATTATATGAGTTAGCATGGGTTACAAAACTTCCACGGGGTAGATTATTAAATCACAGTGATTTGTTTCAAAGTGCTAGAAATCAGAGGTCTAAATGGGACCAGGATATTGTCATCCAGAGCATCTATCATTGTTGTTTAATATATAGCTATATCCATCCCCGTTTGGCATCTCTGGAATCCAATGTCTCCTGGTCTTCCCCTCAGTATGTTCCAGTCTTTTGCTATAAGGACATCATTCATATTGGATTGCCATGGTGTTTGGAGTTCACGTGACCTTATATTTATAATTACTTCTTTAAAAGGCATCTCCAAATTGTCATATTCTGAAATACAGGCATGAGGCTCTAAGTACAAAAATGTGTAAGTTTAGGAATTCGGGCTGTTGCTAGCTAGCATTGTGTACATTTGGTGGTGATATATTTGCTGATGAATTTGTCCTACTGTTCATCAAGGTCAGCAGAGTGTATTGCGGAGGATAAACAGACGATGCGAAATGCTAGAACTTGGTCAATGTTCACTTTAGCAATGTTTCTGAGCACCTGGTAAAGCCCTCTCCTTTGAGGAACATAAGGCAGTCTGCCAGCTGCAGCTTCCGAAAGCACACAGCCTAGTGACTAGTATCCAGTCTGTGTTCAGTCCCTGTTTGCATAATAAAAATTAAGTGAACAAACAGATTAACTGGCCAACTGTCCTAGTTTCTCAGATAATATCCTCAGTGCATTCCTGCTTTAAACCGGTGTGGGTGGTAGAAAGGGACTTCTATTAGGACAGCATAGGAAGGCGCTGCCTTGGCATGGAGTTTGTATCACCAGCTATGAGAACTTTGACCCTGTCTAACTCACCAGAAATCAGAGTGAACTGTCACTCAGAAGAAGTAACAAGAAAGGTTCAGTACGTCAATGACCCAACTGATTTCCTTTTGATCTAGTCCTTTAAATACAGTGGCCTAGATAGAAGCTGTGTATTTATAGACAAACAGGGCCATTCCAGCCACTCAGATTTCTAACCTTTTACTTTTATTTTATAGCCAAACATTATATATAGATTCATCCTCTTAGGCGTCTCTGGCATCTACGATGTGACATTCATGAACCCAGCAGGCTTTCCCAATAAAAATGTGGCTGTGTCGTGGTTCTTGGCACTGGGAGCAGATGCCATCTCCTTGATGACAGGTTCACGGTGTCATCTGTTCTTATTGTTGCATTAATGAAATCAGAGCTATTCTTTCCATAACCTGGGCTGTCTTGCTCCCCTTTTCTATTGTGATAGGAAAGTGAATGTTGGCAAGAGCTTTTGGAAATGTCATTGGAAAGCGTTATAAAGTAAAGGGTGGGAGAAAAAAGGAACATTTGATTTTTAAATATGCAAAGAGGTGTCACTTCACACTTTACATTTATTCTATTCGGGATAATTCTAGTTATCCATGCCACATTTTAACCAACATTAGGTAAAAATGATTTAGTTAAGTTCAGACCTGATACAGCAACTTCTGCCTGTATTTCTTTCTAGAATTTCATATAAATGTGTAGCAGAAAGTTGGTGATTAAACCTTCAGTAACACTTAAGTGTTCCTGCTTCCTTGAAGGCTACCATTTCTCATCTATACCATCAGAGATCCATCTTACAAGACTCCACTGTAAGGAAAATGGCCCCGAATTGTCTTAGAAATGATAGTAGATTTTTCTCTTTCAAACATACTCTTTTACATGCACAAGTACTTTTTCCCCCCCTAAACTACACTAAGATCCCTTCAAAATGAGACATCTCAAGACAGCCTTGTTTGGGTAAAGCATTATCTTATATATTCAGGATTTCATAAAAATCTCATAGCATGCCGGGCGGTGGTGGAGCACGCCTTTAATCCCAGCACTCGGGAGGCAGAGGCAGGCGGATCTCTGTGAGTTCGAGGCCAGCCTGGTCTATAAGAGCTAGTGCCGGGACAGACTCCAAAAGCTACAGAAAAACCCTGTCTCAAAAAAAAAAAAAAATCTCATAGCATTTGGATTCTCAATCTTAACCTACCTTAATTACATTATATGTTTTAAAGCCACCATTGACTAGGGTGTATTTAAAATACCCTAAGTAGAGGGTCAAGAGAACCCAGGACAGATTTTGAGTGTAACGATCATGAGATACCTGGAACCAACCAGACTTTCCTGAGCATTAGATCCCAGTGTGTATAGTTGTTGTTGACCCTGTATGGTAAGCCACAACACCCTGAAATGATTTCTCTAAACCAATTAGTACAGTTCATAATATTTACTCGGTGTTTTCATTGCCTTCACTCTTGGTGAATCTTCTCCTTCGAGCCTTTGTTTGCCTTGCCCATCATGGTTGTATCTTGGATGTTTGTTTCTTTATAACTTCCAAATGCTGTGTGTGTTTCCCCTGTTGAAAGCAGCGTTTGTCTCTCCAACCATCTTCACTTCACACATAAATGAATAGACATAAAATGTATCAGTGGTGAGCCAGGCCTAAAAAAGATATTTTATATATCCATATAATTTTTTCAACTCTATCATGTTTCTTCAACACCCCTTCACATAATAATCCGTTCATCTCCGACTGTTTCCTACTGCTGTTTCTTTTTATGGCCAGTTTGTTTTATATCTGCTCATATAAGAATTGGGCTCTCAGTGACTGGGGAATTACTAAATATTGGAGTTAGTTTGTAGATGAAAGAACAGTCTCAAATAAGATCCTTAGAGATGAAATGTAAAAGTCCCCAGTTCTGAAGTCAGGTCCATCTACGAGCACTTCACACTACTTATTTGCCTTTTGGCTTCTGCCAGACGAAATTGTATATACATAAAACGATTGTAAACATAGTGGGAATGTATTGGCTCCTTATCTCAGTTTCACTCCCTTGTCACTCATAAGAAAATTCCTTATGCTAATCCCGCCCCTTTTATCTTCTCTTTAAAACCAATAATCATGCCAACAACATCTACTTCATTGTCTTACCTACTTATATATAATTTAACATGCATTTAAATAATATATAATTGCGAAATGCTTGGCATCTTGTTCTATAAGTTAAGTGATACATAATTTTCAGTTATTATTTCTGTTTTAAGTACTTTGAATATCGATATATAAATTTTGTTATAGAAAAGGTTTTGATTTTTGTCAGGAATTAAGAATTACAATGCTGACAAGAGAGTTCAGTGGGTACCACACCAGCCTTGTTACCTGAGTTTGGTTGCCCAGACCTACAGCAGAAGCAGAGAACCGATTCCTGCAGCAGTCTTCTGACCTCGACATACATGCCACAGTCTGTGTTCACCCACACACCCACTCCCTGTCCACACACACAGTAATAATAACCTTCATTAAAACAAAGTACCAACTCTTAAGTTCATATTTGGGAAATCATAGTGTTTACACATATATAGTCCATGGATCCATGTCCACATGAGTTAATTTCATAAGCTCAGCTTGTAGAGGAGTGTCCACAAACCTTTGCAGCCTCTAGTCTAATCCTGTCAATCAAGAAGAGTTTGCAGCTCCGGAAGATAATTGGGAATGTTTGACAGCATTTTCTATAGTCAACCTTGGGAAACACAACTGGCCTCGAGTGGGTGAAGGCCAGGGATGTTACATATACATCCCAGAATACAAAGGACAGTCCTATAAGAACGATCATCTTTTCTCAGGTGGCATGCTGTGCCATTGCTCATATACCTTACGTTCTTGAAAAGGGAAAAGCCCTTAAAACATTCCTACAGATAACGCAAATGTATTTGAATGATGCCTATAAATACCAGGAAAGTGTTACGATCAGTTTTTCTTGAGAATGGGCTGACTTTGTGAGACAGCAGATTCTTTGGGCATAATTATATGTTTAAATAAGCTACCATGACCTTGAAAGCCCTACCACGAGACCCTCTGGATTACATAGGATCTGTTGGTTATGGAATGCTGGATGTAAAAATGAGCTAGCATATTTCAAATGACAAACGTCAACTCTTGCCATATTGTTTACTTGAGCTACTTGTGGAAGTTTACAAATCATAATTATTTTTTTCTTTAAATGATGACTACTAATATCTATATTTATATTCCTATATTAAGAATCCTTGTGTAAATGACACAAATTCACAGTAGCCCAGCTAAAACTTTTAAGCAGACACAGTGAAGTGGCACTCATCCATCGACATACTTCCTTTCCAGCCTACTGAAATGCTCCTTCCTCACCTTCACTAAAATTTGCTGCTGTATATATGAAAGTGACTAACATTAATGGCATTGCCCTCATGTTAAGTAGCTATTAGTTATTATTGTCGACTTTCTGTCCAATATGAACATGTTCCTTTTGACTCTCTGAACGTCTTCCCTCAGCAGGCTCTAACCTACTCACCACAACGCCACCCGATGCTTTACTTCCCTAATAAAATTGGGAAGTTGAGTGTGTGTGTTTCCCTGCATGCGCGTGTATGTTTAGGTTTTCCACTTCAAGATCAGTGCCAAAGCTACAGTACTGATACATTTTCTAAATGTGTTTTAAGCAATAAGTTGTACAACATTTTTAGAACATGTGTTAAACTATTTCTCTAAGAATGAAGCTCTTAACAAAACATAAGCACTCTGCATGAGATCTTAGCTGCAAAGTGCTTAAAAGATAAAGTAAGAATTGGTACCATGGGAAGAACACCAGCTGTAGAGCACACAGGTCCATTATGAGAAGTATGGTAGTGGGTAGGGAGAAAATGATTCAATCAGGAGTAAAACCGATTTTATTATAAGGGCACGCAGGGGGTGTGGCACCATAGTGAGAGGGACATTTCAAAATATCTGACAGATTTCAACAATGTGAAAACCCCGTTCTTTAAAGTGACAGTAAACCCCATCAGGTCTTCCTTTTTGATGCTATTGTTAACAGTTGACTGTTTAAAGCTGGCCTGCTAAGATGCTGTCGGCCTATTTCAATAGTGTGCAGTCAAATAAAAGACTAATTGTTGACATACAATCAATCAAAATGATTGCAGGGCAGAGAAAAGGTCTCCTCTGCTGATTTTTGTTGTGGGTCCTGTTGGTGTGTTATGATGGCGGCAGAGAGGACGATCCAGAGGAGGAGGCAAAGAGCCCCTCTGGCAGAAACAGATCCACCTCATCCCCACTTTTTGAAAACATACTACTGGGCGGGAACATCACTCACAGGCCCTGAAAATAATAGTTTATTAGAAAAAAAAAGGATGTGATAGCGATGTGGGCTAATATTTTTAAAAGGATATGAACACTCTTAGCAAAACAGCTCCTGCAGAGAATCCCTACAGTGACAGTTCTCAGCTTTTCTTTTCTTTCTTTCCTTTCTTTTTTGTTGTTGTTGTTGCAAAATGCTCCTTGGCATTCATAGAGCTCACACTGTGGGGGCATGTGACCGTGAGCTCAGACATCATCAAAATAGAGAAAAAATTCCAATTAACCAAACACCTGTAAGTTTTTACCAGGATTCTTGGATTTTCAGTTAACTCCATGTCATAACTGATAAGCTTTTGTTCCTTTAAGCCCAGGAAAAAAAAAAAGCGTTTCTTTGTAGCTTGTCCTATAGATTAGCAGAAATGTCATCGTATCTTGCTTCCTTTTAATTATACGTAAAGATGTCACTTCTAGACAGCCATCATCCCTTCCTTGTATGAGAATGATCCCAGATTTTCCTACTGAGAGTTAAAGAGGGGGTGATAATCACCTATCACATTCCCTCGCTACTGAACATTCGCTTTGGCACCTAAGTTCTTCAGTGTGTCACGGCAGCAACTCGCTCAGGTTTCCCAAGAAAATATTTTTGTTGTTTCTAAAGAGTTGGTTAGCATTTGTGGTTTGTCTTCGGCGTGTTATCATTTTGGCAGCTTTGCACAGCCTGCATAGGCCAACAGGGGTCTGTCTAATATTGTTGCTGGGTACATTTCCCTCACTGAGATGAAAACGGAAGAAAAATGTTTCTGAAGCAGTAAGAAGAAATTAATATCCTACCCTACCCACCATATTCTATTCCTTGCTGACTTTAGATTTAGGCAAGAAAAGAAACAGAAGAAGAAAGAAAGAAAAAAAGAAAAAAGTGTTAGCCATTATTCCCTTGTACATAGCAGGGATAACACATGTAAAGCAATAACTCGTTTTCTATTGCCATGTTTAGCATATGTCTCCTGTTGGCTCAGCAAGGCCTTCAGGCCGGTCCCTTGAGCCAGCCATCGCTGGCAACTCTTAGCCCCTCGGCCTCAAAACCAAATAGCTTTGAATCATGTAGAGCCGTGATGCTAATTTTCATACTGATGCATTATGGGAATAACTGTATCTGACATACTGTGTCAATAGTACTGTCTCTTTGTGTCCCTTGTTTTTTGTTAGCTGCATTCCTACAGATGGCATTCCATTGAAAATGTTCCCTTCCTACAGAAAACGAGAGAAGAAAAAAAAAAAAAACCCATGCACAGCACCAAACCTCTAGGTGCAGAAGGCTGTTAACGGTTGCTGATGATAGTAGGCAAACATTAACATAATAATTAGTGTCTTGTAATTGTTTCATTAAAACCAGTTGTTCCATTTCTCCTCGTGTTTTCCCAGAAGAGAAGCTGAATTTGGATGACAGCCAGTGGGAGGACATCCACGTCGTCACCGGAGCACTGAAGATGTTTTTCCGGGAGCTGTCTGAACCACTCTTCCCTTACAGTTTCTTTGAGCGGTTTGTGGAGGCGATCAGTAAGTATACCCCAGAAAGGAGCCGGGTGTGGTAGAATTAACAACAATAATGAGATTGATGCCGATCATGACAAAAGAAAAACGGAATATGTACCCTATGCTCAATTCTGTAGCCTTAGGTTTTGTCATTTGGGTGGCTTGTTTTATATCTCACCCTGCAATATTATCTGAGCTTTAAAACCAAAATATTCAGACCAGAAAAAAAAAGAGATAGAAATCTATTTAAGGCCACCAAATTTAAGCTTTCTCAAATGAAAATAGCTTCTTCTGCAATCTGCTTTAAAGGGGTCATCTCTTGTACTCCCAGTCCTTGCCTTTATATTTTCAGAATTGCACTGTTTGCAGACAAAGAGGTCTTGCAAGGGAACCTAAATATATTAAATATTGTGTTTCATTAAATATGTGTTAAATCATCAGCTGAAATACCATCTTCTCTTGGCTCACTCATTTGTTCCCTCACCAGCAGCAGTAACTGTCTACAGTTGGCTTCTGAGCAGTGGGTAGGGTTAAGTGAATGCAAATTTCTTTTAAGGGGTGACATTCAGAATGATGGGTTACATCTCTCCACAAAGCTTCTTTTTCTGATGTGTTACTCTCTCGTTTATAATACACAATCTAAAGTAAAATGGAATGAATGAATGAATGATCAAAATCTTTTCCTGCGTGAAAACTTCTCCTATAGACGCTTGGAAAAATAAATACTTAAAATATCACTAAATGTAATATCATAGGGTACATTTACTCTAATTGTGACAGCTTGGAAAATGACTCCTGGCAAGCAGGCTGATATAAGAATGAAAGAGAAAGAAGAAAGAAAGGTAAAATTAAGAATCTTGCAAGCCTGGCAGGAGCTTAATTAAAGTCCCAACAAGAAAAATCTCCAAGGAAAAAAATGCTCTACTTAGGAGGTCTGGTCTTGGAGGCTGTGTGCGAAGAGTTCCCAGTAGTGGCAATGAGGAGCTGGGGGCCAGTGCTGGAAAACAGCCCTTCAGTAGGCACTTTCATTCTGTTTTCACTGGGAAAACCTCTTCACATGCTCTTAAAACTTCTGCGAAATGAAATCGGTGGGATGAAGATACGCGTTCCTCTCTCGGTCTCTGGTCTAGCCTGCTCACAATTTCAAATTGTCTTGTTGATGGCTATTATTTAAGGGCAGGAAGGTTGTTCTTGTTTCAAGTTTGGTATGAGTCTGGAGTTGTTATCCTTCCTGGAGAGCCATGATTTATAGTTGCCAGGTTCTCTAAACTCCAACTTAAAAGGAATAATGAAGAAAAAGTAAGTAAGCATGAATCTCATTCAGTGCAGTCTGGTGTTCTGTCTTAGCTCGCACATTTACGTGAACTGAGAGAGCGGCATTCTGGGAGGAAGTTGGAAAGACTTTTGTACAGATTCCTATCTTAATTGTGTATATTTAGAAATATGTATATCATATTGTGACCTCTCTACTCTAGGTGGCAATCGTCTCATCTGGAAACATGCTTACATATCTGCTGGGTGGGGAGTGTCGTATAAGAGTCCTATAAATGAGGCTTCCTACCTCCTTTAGTTCACACGATTCCAAAGATAGTAGCAAACTTTTCTCATAGGCTAAGCATATGGAAACCAGGCCCTTGGAGCTCATACGAGTACGTGTCTTTTGAATCCCCATAAGAAGTATGATGGTTTCTGGGATGTTTTAGACTTAAACCCAAATTGGACGTAGTTTCAGCGACACAGGCATGATCAGAACTGAACAGCAAAGATAAGGCAGGCAGCAAGCTCTTAGGGGTGGTTGTAGAGAGCCTCTGCAGACAGTTATAATATAGGTAATTTGTCCAAATGAAGAGGAACAAGTTTAATAAAGTCCTTTTAAAACTTCAAGATGTTATACACATGCTGGCAGTAGCTCTCCAAGTGACCTGTGTTGAGAAGGCAATCTGAAAATCAAGAGATGGAATATGTCCCATTAAAGCCATATGTTGCAAGGCCAGGGCAATGGTACTGAGGGGTGGAGCCTCTAGTGATTGAGTCATGAAGAAGATCACTTCTGATAAGGTTAACATCCTTATAAAAGAGGCCCCAGGGATAGTGACGTAGCGCTGTAGGGGGAGTTGCTTGCTACCAAGCCTACAGACTTACATTTGATCCCTGGATCCCATACAGTGGAAGGAGTGAACTAACTCCCACAGTTTGTCATCTGACTTTCATACATAAACCACGGCACATTCATGCTGACATAATACACACCAAAACAAATACATATAAAAACTAAAGGAAGTGAAAAAAATACAGCAACAACAACAAAAGAAAGCAAGACCAAGAGAGATGTCTTAGCTTTTCTAGTCATGTGTGTACACAGCTAAACATCACGGTCAACTGAAGTAGAAAATGGGCCCTTAGCACTCAATGCTATTGTCTTGGTCTTGGATATCTTAGCTACTACAATTGTGTCGTATAAACTTCTATTGTTTATTATGTGTACAGCTTATGGTACTTTTATAGAAGGATAATTAGACTAAGATTCCTCTCAATCTTGCTTTATTTAATCAAGAATGTAAGAATGTCACTGCATGATGTTTAACAAGTGGGTACTAAGCCATTGGATAGAGTGGTTGAGGCTATAATGCAATACTCACCAGATGGACCAAGATACTCCAACTGTGGTGGCTTAAAGAAAATGGCTCCCAAAGGGAGTGTCACTATTAGGAGGTGTGGCATTGTTGGAGTAGGTGAGGTCTTCTTGGAGGAGGTGTGTCCCTGTGGAGGCAGGTTTCAAGATCTCATTATATGTTCAAGATTACCACCCAGTGTCTCAGACCACTTCTTGTGGCCTGTATATCAAGATGTAAGGACTCTCTCTCCTGCTCCAACACCATTGCTGCCTGCACACCACCATGTCACACAATGATGACAATGAACTAAACCTCTAAAAAAAATAAGCCACCAGCACAGTTAAATGTTTTCTCTTTATAAGAGTTGCTGTGGGCATGGTATCTCTTCACAGCAACAGAAACCTTAACTAAGATTCCAATTATCTAAATGTATTTTGGACATAAACTTAACTTTTATTTTTCCTGTGCTGGGTATAGAATACAGGACCTCGAGCATACTAGGTAACTGCTCTGCTGTTGGGCAATACCCCAGTCCTGTGTTCTAAACTTGGGGTGAGCTCTAGATTGTAATGTTAATTTAAATATCATTCAGGGATGAGGAAGTGGTCACTTTGATATTCAGTACTGGGAGAAATAACACCAGAGAGGGTTCATTTACTACACTTGACATAATTAAGCTTAAAAAAAATCTTTCAGAATGATGTGGACATTATTATGCAGGCATAGAAGAGTCTTAGATTTCATCAAAGCTCACATTGCAATGCCTTGTGAAGCTATAATAGTTACAAGTTCACCAAATCCATGCAGAATTAACTCTTTGCAAAAAGAGGTAAGCACTTCAGGAAACCCACAGAGTATGCTACGTGTGTTGGCTGTATCTGGGCCCTGTTGTCCACAGAGCCTTGCCCAGCTGTTCTCTGCGCTCTGCACCATCGTATGATTCACCCTACACAGAGCTATTTTGTAGTAATATGGGGAGCGGCGGCTGGGCTGCGTCCCCCAACATCCCAGCCACCGGCTCGGCTCGGCTAGCTTATGCCCCAAATAATTACACGGACACTGTATTCTTTTAAACACTGCTCTGGCCCATTTCTAATCATCTGTGTAGCGCCCCTAGGTGCGCTTACCGGGAAGATTCTAGCCTAAGTCCATCCTGGGTCGGAGCTGGGGCATGGTGTGCGTCTTCCCTGGAGCAGGTAGCATGGCGTCTCTCTTGCGTCTGCTCCGGAGAGGAGAGCTGTGGAGTCTGACCTCACTTCCTCTTCCTCCTGGCATTCTGTTCTGTCTACTCCTCCCACCTATCTTCTAACCAATGAAATGGGCCGAGGCAGTTCCTTTATTGCTTAGCCAATGAAATCAACAGATTGATATATGACACTCCCACACCACTTCCCCTTTTTCTGTTTAAACAAAAAAAAAAAAGGCTTTAACTTTAACATAGCAAAATTACATATAACAAAAGTTATCAAGTAAAAGTTACATCAGAAACATTTATACATATAAAAAAATTGACCGTAAATCTCTATCAATAAAGCAAAATCTATACTAATGCAAATTATTCATACCTATATCATATCCCCCTTTAAATGTAAAAGAACATTTTATAAACCATATTTGGGAACATGGGCGCAGTTTTTTTCTCTCCAAACTGCTTCCTGCTGAATGGGGGCGTCGTTAATTAGGCCTTTCATGGTATAACCTGTGTGCTAGTTTCATCTCAGTTGGCAGTTAAGCAAAGCAATTTTCTGAAGATGTTCACAGCAACCCTTCAGGAGGACGTGGTCCATCATACCAAATCGGAATAGAAGAAATCCATAGAGTCTCATCCTCTGTGAAAACAAAAGAAGACTCTCTCCAAAGCATCATATCCTTAGACCCAAATTCTGAAATCGTAATACCCTTATATCCATTCTGGTTTAGCTTGGCAGCCCAGGTAATGAAATGTCTCTCTGTACTTAGCTCCTTCACAGTCAAAAATTTTAAAGAAAACACAATGTACATAATCCAGACTCTTTGTGAATTTTTCATTTTTACGCGGCTTAGTTTTACTCTATCACTTTACTTTATTCTGTCTCTTTAAAGACTTTACTTTTACTTTTTTTTTTAAACCATAACTTTATTCTCTATATTCTTTTTCTTCTCTCTCTCAAGCCTACATACATTCATCCAACAGTGTGGTCTTTTATGTCTGAATCTGTTTTATTGTGAATCTGTAACATTTTTTACTATCCAGGAGCATTTTTTAAAATGTTAAGCAGTTCTTAAAAACCTAAGTTGCACCATATAGGGGTAGTAATATGGGGAGCGGCGGCTGGGCTGCGTCCCCCAACATCCCAGCCGCCGGCTCGGCTCGGCTAGCTTATGCCCCAAATAATTACACGGACACTGTATTCTTTTAAACACTGCTCTGGCCCATTTCTAATCATCTGTGTAGCGCCCCTAGGTGCGCTTACCGGGAAGATTCTAGCCTAAGTCCATCCTGGGTCGGAGCTGGGGCATGGTGTGCGTCTTCCCTGGAGCAGGTAGCATGGCGTCTCTCTTGCGTCTGCTCCGGAGAGGAGAGCTGTGGAGTCTGACCTCACTTCCTCTTCCTCCTGGCATTCTGTTCTGTCTACTCCTCCCACCTATCTTCTAACCAATGAAATGGGCCGAGGCAGTTCCTTTATTGCTTAGCCAATGAAATCAACAGATTGATATATGACACTCCCACACCACTATTTCACAGGTATTCTTGGCAGCCAGCAGCTGTGGCAGAGAGTGGACAACCACTGGCAGGAGATAACCAATAGAGGAGTGTGATAGCTATGACTCTCACTTTATAACCAAATGTCTGACAGAAGCCATAGAGAATGCAGGGTAAAAGGCACAGTGCATCATGGTGGAACAGACTTTGCAGAGTTTATGATGATAAGAGTACACGGTTGAGGCTGGCTTCCTGGACACAAACCTGAAAAGAGAGACCTTGAGCTGAAATCAAAGCGGGCCCACTCCCAGTTTCCCACCTCCTCCAGCTAGATACTACTTCCTAAAAGTGCATAACCTGCATATTTAATTGAGTGCAAAGAAATGCTTATCCAAAGGTTAAGTACCATGTTTTGGTACCATGAGGTTGGGTACCATGTGTTCAAGCACATCACCTTGTGAAGGCCATTTTTCATCCAAACCATGACAAGAAGGGAGACCAAATCCAGCTCACATTATCAACCTCACTGCCTCAGTGGCTTTTCTACGTGCAGCTTTGGTAGACAGAACCACTCTAGTCCCAGCTCCCACCTCGTGGCTCAGACCCTCCTGTCTTTGCCCTTCCACTTTGGAGGAGCTAGTGGCTTCCTGATGGGACTTCTGGTCTACCTCACTCATACTTTAGCTTGCCCATCTTTTGGATAAATATTTCTTCGCACTAAATTGATTTTGTGTTAGCAGAAAAGCTTAAAATGGTTTCTGCTGTTAGCTTAGGCATGGACAAAGGCCCGTTCCCTTCACTGCCACAGTTCATGTTATCATAACATTATTTCCATTTTCTCTTCTGACACTACGAAAACCAGTTTATGAAGACTTAACATTTGTATTTGGCCCCTAGCTGAGAGATGTGTTTTCATGGAAAAGTCCCAAAGCGAATAGACCAAATGGAATTTTACATCTCACTGGAATGCTTTGCATGGAAGAAAGAATGTTATTTCTAGTGGAAACAATTGACCTGACTGTTTGCACTATTTGAATTATTTTATTTCTCATTATAAGTTTGAAATTCATCATTGTGTATTCCAAGAAGAGTAAACAGAATTTTTTTTTAAAAAAAGAGTTTCATTTGGACCAATTTAATATAGTTTCTTTCTATAAGAACCTGCAAATGCTATGATGATCCCCGTCTGATTCACTGGGGCAACAAATGTCCTGGATTTGGTTATATATTTAAAAATCTAAATGTCCCAGCTATTGATATAAAATTCTGTACCTGACATCAGTATAATTGAGTGAGTAGCACATTTTTTTTTCCCACAAGGATTTAACCCACTATCAGCAAAGACTTGATTTCCCAGAGACAACTTATGCTGAAGGAGTTATTGGTCCTGTCAATGTGAGCTTGTTAAACAAATGGTGCTATCCAGTTCTGGGGAGTGGTTTAATCATGTGTTAGAACAGAGGGCATTCTAGGTCTTTCCAGTAGACCTATATCCTGGGAAATACACTGTCTGTGATTGCTCCATTCTTTTAATTCTTATAAATACAGATCCAAAGGAAAATAGTGTCTGTATTTTCTTAGTCATATTGCAAAAGTAAATGAGAGGAAAGACATTCAAAGGCACTTCTGATGTGTTCTTGCTTAATCCTCATGATAGCTATGGAGATTGTGATGGAGTAAAGAGATCATATAAAAAATAATTTCAATGTCATAAAGGTTCTATGGGAACTAAATAAATTAACCCTTTTTCCTACAATATGGGTATGAGGTACTCTATGTGATTTTAAAAGAAATTGATTTTTAGGGGAGTCCTGAGATCACATAACTAAAAAAATTTCAACTTTGCATTCATCTCCAAACTCCAAAACCTGTGTACTAACTACTTTTTCACAAGTAATTGAAAGATAACTAACTAGCTGTTGACAAACATATGTGTATTACATTAGTCTCTGCAAAATTGGTATGGTCTAAAACATTCTTTACAATATTAATTCCCTTTTCTTTTTAAAGGGGGTTTTCGAATTACCTGGATGTGACGATGCATGCCATTAATCCCAGCACTCAGTGAAGCAGTATAAGGCAGAGTTTTAAGAGTCTGAAGCCAACTTTGTCTACATAGTAAGGTCCAGGATCCTAAGGGATGCACAATGAGACCCTGCCTCAAATATTAGGTGAATTCAGAATCAAGTGAGAGGTTAGGAATGTACAGTATTGGAATTTAAAGCTAGTTTTAAAAGTATAATTCCACAAGAATACGCAATGTTTCAATATTTGTTACATGGTAGTGAAAATATCAATATTTAATATTCTATGGGTGTATTTTTAAAATTTTTCCAAGTTTTTGCTTGTATCATTTTATGACATACAATCACACACTTATACACACACACACACACACACACACACACACACACACCAAAATAAATCAAAAAGCCAGAAAGAATAGTTTATTCTGGGGAGAATGTTTAGACAATATCGGAAGCTTGTTTATGAGGGAAAACCTTATCCCTGTTAGTAGATTTTTAATCACATTTAATGATTATTTTCTTAGTTCTTTATGATATTTCTAGTATATCAACCATTGATAACAACATCCTTTACTGTGTAATATAAAATGTTACCTCATTCCACCTTATGCTCATTATATTTAAGTTTAAATAGTACATTTAAAATGTATTTATTCCTTCACTAACATTGAGCAGTATCTGATAACTTCCCTTTACAAGGTGAGGACATTCTTCTTCATCTCTCATCTTTCATGGTAACAATGGCATTGACCCCTTTAAGTTCCATATGCTGTCATAAGCATTAGGAAAATAATAGCAATATTTACATTTATACTACTAAAGTGCCAGAAGCATTGTTAACTGTGCAAAGGTGTCTTCTTTGGCATTCTCTCTCACAGCTCAGTGACTTTTCAAAGGAATTCTTCAGTGGATGAAATATAATACACATTGTTATGCTTCAAAAATTGCTTAAGCACTTGGCCATATTTTACTCTCTTTGTAGTTAGACAATGGGTTTCTTTTTCTTTTTTTATTTATATAAATTTTTATAAATTTATTTATGACAGCAGTCAATTAAAATAGACGATACAAAATGGTACCCATAAGATTGGATAGTGTTAAAATTCAATGAGTCAGACACCAAAAGTAGAATGTTCCCACGTGTATTCCTTAAACAAAACTCATACACCTGTGTCTGTGTCAATACCACCATCCTTACATAAAAATGATTTAAGACATTGCCCTATGGCCAAAAGTACCTATTACATGTTTCCATGGCTTTGCCATGGATGGTCACCACGCCATTTTGCTGATAAAGTGTATTTTCAATAGGTAATTGGGGAGAAAAACCAGTCAAGTATACTTGCAAATATTTTCTTTTCTTGACTTTCTCTTGCCCTTTGGTCAAGCTATTTCTAATGCATCATCAACTTTGTTATTACATTCCTTGGGAGAGAAGAAGCAGAGCTTGGAGAGCAGTTGGCTAGAGAAGAATATATGATGTAACATAGTGCTTTAAATCCAGAGAAAGAAAAAGATGTTCTAAAGATTCACAGCAAAGAAATCAAAGACATAAAAATAATATGGTATAAAAATATTCTTGATCAACAGACTTTCAAGAAAGTTTTAAATTAAGTAAAAATAAATTTTACTGATGTCTCTAAAAATTTTCACTGAAAGCAAATATTCTCACAGGCTATGGATTTATTTATTTATTTATCTTTATCTGTGTGTGTGTGTGTGTGTGTGTGTGTGTGCGTGCGTGCATGCATACTCGCTTGTGTATCAGCACAGTGGAAATTTTATGGCTGATGCCTAGCCTGTCTCCTAACTCATCCTAATTATATTCATAATTAAATTGTAAAAATTATAGTTGACTAGAGCCAAATGGCTGGTACAGGTGTCTCTTTGTAGGAATAGTTTAGTGCTAGATAATAAACAACCGGACTTCCATCTACTTAATTTGGCTTTAATGAAAGTCCTTTATAAAAAACACTGGGGAGGTGATTCAGATTTAAAATCCGGCCTTGACTCAGAAATTGAGTAGTAAGACATCAAGGTTATTAGAAAGCCTCATGCTAATGTCTTTTGCTTTTCCTCAAAGCCTTTACTTACGTGTACACTTCCACTTCCTTGAGGTCACTTTTTCAAAGCAGGGATTGCTTCAAGCTGAGCAATCAGCCATATTGCCGTCATGAGTCAGTGCCCTAGACACCCCTGCCTTACTGCATCAACATGCTACCAAACATGTGTAGCAAAGTGCAGAAATTCTTCCTAGTACTCAGGGGAAAGCAGTTAACTTGTCCAATTCCTCTAATGATGGACTTGGGTGGCTGGGTTTCACTGTCTCGATAGAACATGACGAAACTGAAGTTTTCTGGCCTTTTCTTCCATCCTGTTTTACTTCAATTGCTTCAGTTCACACTGGATTACAACCACCACCACAGAACTTCCACAACCTTCCACCCACCAACCGTAGCTCTGAGTGTGGCCCCATCACCAAAAGGACATCTTCCCTTCCTGGTCCAGTAACTTTTCTTCAACATATCCGTTACAAAAAAGAAACCAAATTAATGTAACTGGCTTTATTTCATTTTGAGGAAAAGCTAACAGCTTTGTAAGAGATTCAAAGCCCTCTATTTTCTGGTAATGCGTAAGCTCTCTGACTTCATTTTTCTGCCTCACCCAAAGGCTTTCCTTCAGATATCCAAGGTCCATTGATCTTGGTTCACTCTCTGCTGAAACTCACTGCTGAATATTGCTGCTCAGATGCCCCCTGTTAGTCAAATCTTCTAAGGCCTCAATTGCATCACTCATAGTACTTCTACTCAAATTCTGCCTCTACCATTTACGTCCTTTAAAACCTTGAACAAAACCTTCTCTCCGGTCTATAAAAATTGATGCGAAAATGGCACTTCCCTCCTGAGATTTTCAAATAATTTGGTGAGATGCAAATTGTATTAACTCACTTTTTACAGTCACTGACACACAGTGTTGAGTAAATGTTAGCTAATTTTATTATGTCAACCTATTGACATACTACAATTTAGATAGTACAATCTCAGGAGATCTTCCTGCCCGTATTTCCTCGTCTCTCTTCTGGTGTGGCTATCTCAAGTGATGCGTATGACTATCCTCATTCTGCTTTAATGTTTTATTTCTGCAATAGGTGCAGCACAAGACATGGCTAAGATATTATTATAAGACATTTTCTTATAATGGGTTCAAAACCCAGTGAATTCTAGTTTCTTCATCTCATGACATGCTTTACTCTGAAGAACAATCTGACAGATAATCAAAAGTATGTCCTTTACCTGAAGAGCACACATCCTTTTCATAAACTGTAGACTATCCCAGATTCTCTTAATTAATGCTGTCTTCCTACTCTACACAACAGTAAGCCCATGGTATTCACTATGGTAGCAAAGGTGGCAACTCAAAGTAATTCATCTCCAAGTTAGGAGATACCTATGTTGCTGTGTGTGTATCCTGACGATGTTGATTTGTGAAAGTCATAAACTCTCTGGTAGGTGGAAGGTGGTAGTTTTGGGGTATGGTAGAGGAGACTATATAATAGCCTATGAAAATCTGTGACAGTGTAGATTCTGTTCAAAGTTTAAAATGTTCAAAGGTTTACCAACTAAACCATATTCAACAAATAATCCTTCCTCACACAGGAACGGACACTTGTAGGTACAAACACACTGGCATTCACCAAATCTAAGGTGCTTCGCTTGTCACACATTATACGGTCTACCTTCCCAAAAGAGACTTTAAAAAGATAATTTTCCTCAAAAGAACTTCCATATTAACTTCTCGTGTACTATTTATTTTCAAACTTTTCATGGAGCGACAACTGTCTCTGTCCTCTTGCTTGCTGGTACTAGCGTGTAGCTGGGAATGTTAACCTTGACGGTTGACTTGATAGGATTGAAAGATAGCTGTGAGTTTTACTAAGCATATCTCGGATTGTGTCTGTTGAACCATTTCCAAAAAACAGTATATCACACAATCTCAGATCCAATCAATAATTTAATCCATAGAGAGGAGAGATTCCGAGTTGAATAGAGAATTGAGAGATGGTGGTCTAAGCAAGAGTAAGTCACTGAAAGCATTTGAATGACATACTTTGTCTCCAGCCTTTCCTGTGCTTCCTGGCTACTGAGAAGTAAGAAGCTCTACATAACTAAGCCCTTCTATCGTGATGCTCTACTGCATGACAGTTGTAGAAATAAGGAAGCCAATGACCAAGGGCTAAAATGAGCTTGGGAGAAGGCTTTCATCTTTGAGCTGCTTCCCACAGCAGGAAGATGCTAACTAACACCAACACTTACCTGCCCAAGCACTTGTCCTTACTCTAACTCTCTGTGTTTCCCAGTAGAAGGATGTTCTTTGAAACTGAGTTCCCTGAAGTGTGGCATTTGTTCATTGGACTCCTCACTGCTCTGCAGGGTTAAACTCTAGATGTGATAGTTGCTAAAGTACTATCAGTTACCTGGGAGAGTTTTGCTTATGCTGGTACAGCTGATCGTAGCCATGTGGTTTAGAGTAGAACATTTTCCTCCAAGGATTTAGGCAGACATTTCTACCTACACTTTGGGAAGCAGAAGCATGGAAAACAAATACACTGTTGTTGAAAACAAGTCTCACTACTTCTTTATGAGGGGGAAAAAGCAATGTTCAGAAAGATGAAATTACATATATATATGTGTGTCTGTATATTTTTAAATATTCATGAACTACAAAAATTATGTAGGACATCTATGAGAATTTTTCCCTTCACTAATTGTAATTCTCTGGTTAAATGTGCAGCCTCCCTCCCTTTTTCTACCTTCTAATTTTCTGCAGTACCTTTATTTTTCAAAACTGCAATTCTCAAAGGTCAAATGCCCAAGGCCTGAGCTCATGATTACTGTCTAACCAGACAATCAGCTCTTGGCCCCTTGCTATTTTCCTTCTCACCTTGAGTGTCCAGCATGTGAAAGGTTCACCCTTTCAGATCTCTGTTCCGTTCCTCTGCCAAGTAACGGATGGGCAGACATAATTAGTGCCATCTGTCCCGCTAGTTGCAGGTGGAGACTATCGAACCAACAGATGAAAGCGTGATCTCTCGAGTTCCTTCTTCAGACCTCTGACTCGCAGCACAATGGCAAGCTTATTCTTTGACATTTTGTGCATTATTCTCTGAATTTCCAAACAGCACCTATGGGAGATCCATCTTCTCAGTGCGATATTCGCGGGGATTTTCTACCCCTTTGTGATGATTGTGAGGATTGCTTTCAGCAAAGTCAGAGACATGTGAGGCCATGCCATATCAGACCTAGAAAGACCCCAGAAACTACTGTCTGTGATGTTGTGTCTGATGCTCAGGACTTCTGAGATCTGGTTCCCTTGACAAATATAGAGTAGTGTGAGCTAAGCAGAAAAGCATGACCAGAGAGGAAGAGAGGACACCTGGAACATAATTAGAAGCACCACATTGCTCGACTTCAGGCCCCCAGCAGCACCTTTCCGCAAAAGGTCCTCAGCATTACAGCCCAAGAACAAGCATTCCATAGTCTCCCTTTCCCTCTGCTCTTTCAGCAATTTCACCCTGCATCAGTGTTTCCAGATCTTTCATTACCAAAATCACAGTCCTCCATGGTTGACCTTCCAAAGTTTGGAATTTGTCTAAGCTGGAGCTTCCATAAGAATCTGTGGCTTAGGACACAGAAATTTATTTGCCACAGACCTGGATTTTGGAAGTCTAAATCAGGCAAAATCAGGACCTCATCACTGTTGAGCTCTGTTAAGGAACTTACCCTTTCATATTCTCGAGCTGTCTGAACCTGGCTTCTTTCCCAACGGCCTCACCTCTGAGTGCTCTCGCACTGGGTCTTGAACTTCACCATGGCAGTTCAGGACAGCACACATGCTAAATCTACAACAGAAATCCTACTTCAACAGAATATTTTAGGTGTGCAAATTTGTCAGCACAAAATGGTTTCCTCCTTTATCCTGGCAATGTCTTCCTACTATTGTAATACAAGATTTAATTAGTTCTTTATTTATATTCTTAATTCTGTTACTGTAATCTGAAATTGAATTTTACAGTCCCAGGCATCACTTTTACCCATGTTCTCTCATATTGTTTACATGCAGAACCATCCGAGCAACCTGGTAACATTTTTCCTCCAAGCTTGACCTGCCAAAACAATGACACCACAAGGAGAGTTTGTCTTCAGTTCTGTAGATTCATGAGACTAATCTCACCTGAGTTTCTACCAGCTAGAACTGGAGCCAAAGCCAAGTGCTAAACTATAAATTCTTCGGACACTATCACTCAACCTTCCTGCCAATATTGTCAACTATAAAACTGTAATACAAACTCTAAGACGCTCTGGAACAATCGAGCTGCTAAAGATAACAATTCACAACATTTTGAGAATTGCAAATACAGTTACAATAAGAAAGATTGCAAAAATAGGCATCCCTTTAAACTCAACTAATTTTAGAATTCCAATCAGAAAAAAATAGGCATAGTTTATTTTCTTTTTCACCTTAGATATTGTGTGTGTGTGTGTGTGTGTGTGTGTGTGTGTGTGTGTGTGTGTGCTATTATATGTATCTGTTAGTGTGGCTATGTACACTTCTTTGTAGCTGTTTGTGCTTATAAAGGCCAGAAATTAATGTCAAGTATCTACTGTTCTCCACTTTGTTTTTTGTCTCTTGCTGAACCTAGAGCTCCCTTTCCTGCTACTAAGAGCTGAGGTTACAGATGCATTCCACCACAAAAGGCTGGTATTGGGCTTTCCTTACTGAAGATTTGAGCCAATCTTGTCTGATAAAAGTCTATTGACTATTTTATAATACTCTGCATTCAACTTGAATTTCTGGAATATGAAGTTTTTTTAAAAGATTGTATTTATCTGTTGTATGTCTGTCATTAGTTATTTCTTATAAAACAGTTATAATTCTATACAGGCAACATGAGCTACATCCGCATCGGACGATGGATTTCATCGTCATTAGAATTATTTGTTTTATGACTATTTCAGTGACTAGTCATTCCCCATCTTGGTCTCTCTTCTTGGATATCCCTAGTTCCTGAAACACAAAACACGAAAATTAGACCACTTAGTAACACTTCAATGGCCCCTCTGAGCTCAAGTGAAAGGAAGAATTTCAAATCTCTCACTTCAAATCAAAACCTAAAAATGATTTATCTTAGTGAGGAAGGTATGTTGAAAGCCTTCGTGGCCTAAAACAAAAAAACTTCTTGTGCTCTGAGTTGTGAAGATAACTAAAAAGTATAATTCTACTAAAGAAGAAATAGCTTATTGCTAATATAGAGAATGGTTCTGCAGCAAAAGACCCATCAGCTACATTTCCTTAAGTCAAGTCTATTTTTTACTTTACGGAAGGTGGGAGGGCTGCAAAGAAAAGATTGAAGCTAAGAGTTGCTGGTTCATGATGCTTAAGATAAGACATCATCTCATAGTATAAAGACCCCAGCAAGTTTTCCGGAAACCTAGCTATGACAGTGAATGAAGGTAACAATACTGATCAGGAGATTTTCGATGTAGGTGAAACAGCTTGATAAAGGAAGTAAATGTCATCTAACACTTTCATAGGTAACCTGGAAAAGTCAACTCCTGGTTTCAATGGACATGCTCTCTCCCTTATCCGAGACTAATGCAGCTGGTAACTTTAAGTTCAAGTCAATGCTCATTTATAATTCAAAAAAATCTTAGGACCTTTAAGAATTATAGTGTCTAGTTTTTTGTGTTGTATGGATGGGGAAATAAAACCATCAGGATAAGAACATATCTAATTACATTTCAATCTCTATGTAGTAATAGGGGGGCAGCGGCGGGGCTGCGTCCCCAACCCCCAGCCGCCTGCCCTGCCCGGCTAGCTTATGCCCCGAAATAATTACACGGACACTGTATTCTTTTAAACACTGCTCTGGCCCATTTCTAATCATCTGTGTAGCGCCCCTAGGTGCGCTTACCGGGAAGATTCTAGCCTAAGTCCATCCTGGGTCGGAGCTGGGGCATGGTGTGCGTCTTCCCTGGAGCAGGTAGCATGGCGTCTCTCCTGAGGCGTCTGCTCCGGAGAGGAGAGCTGTGGAGTCTGACCTCACTTCCTCTTCCTCCCAGCCTTCCCTTCTGTTTACTCCACCCACCTAAGGGTGGGCCTATCAAATGGGCCTAACAGTTTCTTTATTGCTTAAACAATGAAATCAACAGATTGATATATGACACTCCCACATCACTTCCCCTTTTTCTGTTTAAACAAAAAAAAGGAAGGCTTTAACCTTAACATAGCAAAATTACATATAACAGTTATCAAGTAAAAGTTACATCAGAAACATTTATACATATAACAAAATTGACCTTAAAATCCATACCAATGCAAATTATTCATACCTATATCATTTCCCCCTTTAAATGTAAAAGAACATTTATAAACCATATTTGGGAACATGGGCGCAGTTTTTTCTCTCCAAACTGCTTCCTGCTGAATGGGGGCGTCGTTAATTAGGTCTTTCATGGTATAACCTGTGTGCCAGGGTCATCTCAGTTGGCAGTTGAGCAAAGCAATTTTCTGAAGATGTTCACAGCAACCCTTCAGGAGGACGTGGTCCATCATACCAAATCGGAATAGAAGAAATGAACAGGGTCTCATCCTCTGTGAAAACAAAATAAGAAACTCCTTTCCAAAGCATCATATCCTTAGATTCAAATTCTGAAATCATACCCTCATGATATCCGTTCTGGTTCCACTTGGCAGCCCATATAATGAAATTTCTCTCTGTACTTAGCTCCTTCACAGTCAAAAATTTTAAAGAAAACACAATGTACATAATCCAGACTCTCTGTGAATTTTCCATCTTTACGCGGCTTTTATTTCTTTATTTCTTTTAATCTCTTAACTATCTGTACTCTGTCTCTTTAAAGACTTTACCTTTTTTTTTTAACATTAACTTTATTCTCTATATTCTTTTTCTTCTCTCTCCCAAGCCTACGTACATTCATCCAACAGTGTGACTCGTTTAGTGGTCTGAATCTGTCCTATTGTGAATCTGCAATTTTTTACTATCCAGGAGCACTTTTGATTTGCGCCTTTAAATCATTAGGCGCTTAAGAATCTAAACTGAGACATTCTTAAGTTAACTTTTTGCTTTTTGAGCATATATCTGTAGACCAGGCTGTCTTTGAACTCTCAGAGATCCGCCTGTCTCTGCCTCCCAGGCATTGGGATTAAAGGTGTTTGCTACTACACCTTGAACTCACAGAGATCTGTTCGTCTCTGCCTTCTAGGCACTGGGATTAAAGCCGTGTGCTACCACACCTTGAAGTCACAGAGGTCTATCTCCCTCTGCCTCCCAAGTGTTGGGATTAAAGGTGTGTACTAGGACACACAACAACTCTCTTCCTTTTTTTTTTTAAGAACTTCAACTTTTAGCTTGCATATATTTTTAACACACTTTAAATCATTCAGAAATTTTCTCTGTCTTTGAATCTCTCTTTACTGTATATCTCTTTTTCTGACCACAAGAGCCTTTAATTTACCAAGCAATATCAGTAGGACTAAAGGCGTGGCTTTGCCAGCTAGATCCAGTCCTTTCCTTAGCTTTTCAGCCTCTTGGCTGAGGTACTGGCTGTAGCCATGTTTATAGCATTTCAAGGTCCCTGCCAGCCAGCAAGCTACAACAGACAACACTCAAGTCCTCTCTCTGTAGCCGGCCCTCCTGCCTCAAACAGTCAGAGTTTGCCCTGGCAGGATGGCCCAGAAAGCCGGCATTTTTAAACGCGCAGCTTTTTTCCTGCTACGGCTGAAAACCGAAAAGCATGTGTTCAGCTTTTCGTCACCACCGGTTAAGTGTTTTGTGGCAGGACCTCTTAATGAGCTGCAGGCTTTGCAGCGGAAGCTGAGTCAGGAAGCCTCTTGGGGCTACCAGGTAGGAGCGGCACTCAGCACTTTAATTCTGAGACTGAGCGTGCAGCACAGAAATTCTTTTCATCCAAGTAACATCCAAATCTGACAGGCAGAGCACTACGCAGTCTGAAAACACGTCTCTGTATGGTGGCAGGAATCCGCCATGCTCTTCCGCCTGCCTAAGCCTGATTCTGCCTTCTGCCCAGGAGCAGGCGGGGAGCTATGAGTCATCGTCAGGGTCTCAGAGCACTCTCCTTCCGATCCCAAGCGGGAACACAAACATAAAGCCAGAGTTTGCACTGGCGGCAAAGCCCCAGGAAGCCACGCTTTGAAATGACACAGCGTTTTTTTCTGCTGCTGTTGCCGAATCAGGAAATCTCTCTACAGCACGCCACCAACAAACAGCAAAAATCTGTGTTAAATGCTCTCTCCCTTATTTTTAAGCCTTCTCAGGTTTTTTAAGTGGGTTTAGTCCATCACGTTGGGCGCCATTTGTAGTAATAGGGGGGCAGCGGCGGGGCTGCGTCCCCAACCCCCAGCCGCCTGCCCTGCCCGGCTAGCTTATGCCCCGAAATAATTACACGGACACTGTATTCTTTTAAACACTGCTCTGGCCCATTTCTAATCATCTGTGTAGCGCCCCTAGGTGCGCTTACCGGGAAGATTCTAGCCTAAGTCCATCCTGGGTCGGAGCTGGGGCATGGTGTGCGTCTTCCCTGGAGCAGGTAGCATGGCGTCTCTCCTGAGGCGTCTGCTCCGGAGAGGAGAGCTGTGGAGTCTGACCTCACTTCCTCTTCCTCCCAGCCTTCCCTTCTGTTTACTCCACCCACCTAAGGGTGGGCCTATCAAATGGGCCTAGCAGTTTCTTTATTGCTTAAACAATGAAATCAACAGATTGATATATGACACTCCCACATCATCTCTAGAAACTTCTAACCATTGCTGAGGTCAAGAAAAAAGTATAACTTTCTAAATATCATTGTTCAATGACTATCCCATACTCACCTAAGGGCTCTAATAAAGATGAAAATCAAAGTTAATTTGCCTTCTTCCTTGCTAACACAACACCCTTCCTATAGTCACTGGGCAAAAGAGTAACCTTGATTTTTAGGTCTCATCATTTGAAAAGCACATTTGATAAATTTAAAGTGGCCACATACAATCTCACTTACTCTGAAATTGGGCAAAACACTTTGAAAGCCCTCCAGAAAGATCTATCATGCTAAATGCAATGAAGAACATTTGCATTTCATAAGAGATAGTCAGATTGTTAACAACAATGGGAGATTGAAAAAGTCAGTTCCCACTTTTTAGATGATGTTGAAAGGCTGAAGACATTGGTTGAAACATCCCCATAGGGGAAATAACAAGAGTCCTAGGATGAGAAGTAGAGTCTCAAGATGTAGCTGCACTGCTGTGCCTTCAGGATTAAGCGACAATGGACTAACTAAGAGTGGCTTCTCTTGTGTGAGCAATATTCCATCTTGAGATGAAATGTGTCAAAGACATCACAAACATTATTAAAAATGGCAATACAAAATTTAGAATATTATATAAATGTGTTGATAAAGCATTAACAGGTTTGAGAAAGCTGACTAGTTTTGGGAGTTCTGCCATGGGAAAAGGAATATCAAACAATACCACACAAACAGATCTTTTATGAAAACAGAGACAATTATATGAGAAACTTCATTGCTGTTTAAGAACTTGTCATAGCCACTGCAATCTGCAAGCAGCCACCATTCCAATTAGTCAGCAGCCATCAACATCAAAGCCTTGCTCCTACCACCCAAAATACTGCAACTAACAGCTCGAATGTTCTTTAGAATTTTTAGCAATCGGGCTTTTTCTGTTGACGTGAAAATTCAAATATTTTTAAATGCTTATTTCTGTGATATACTTGAGAGCAAGCACTATAAGAAAATGACTTCAAAATATAATCTCTGGATACAATATACCGCCTTTATAATTATGCAAGTGTCTAGGAATACACACAGACAGTGTCTTAGTATTTCCGTTGCTATGATAAAATACTAGGACCAAAGAAACTTGGGGAGGAAAGGGCTTGCAGTGTGTCTCACAGACCACAGTCCATCACTGAGGGAATTCATAGCAGGAACTCAAACACAGGAAGAATCTGGAGGCAGAAACTAAAGCAGAGGTCATGGAGGAGTTGTTCATACCACCTTGCTCAGTCTATTTTCACATACATATTCCCAGGGGTGGCACTACCCACAATGAGCTCAGTCCTCCATATAAGTCATTAATCAATAAAAGGCACTATAGGCTTACCTACAGGCAAATCTGCAGGAGGGATTTTCTCAATTAAGAATCCCTCTTCCCAAATGATGCCAGCTTGTGTCAAATCAGAAGTATTCAGTGTGGTACTCTTTAGGTACAGTCAAAGACTCAAGGGAATCTACAAAGAAGAACAATTCCTTTGCCATCTGTAGGCATGCAGTGAGAAATGAGGACCAGACATTCTGTGGGCTCACTAGCTGCCAAGGTATTCCTAGTAAAGATGCTGATGTTTAGAAAAAGTTTCTTCCAGTATTACAAGAATGAAACCTGCAAAGCAATATTTGTAACTAAAAGCAAGGTAGATTTTTCCTTCTATAATCATCTCCAAAGTGTTAAAAAAAAATAGGGGGAAGGGTCACACTGCGGCTATTTTTCTGACACTAGAAGCTGCAGGCGTGTATAAGACACAGAAGACCTGCTGACAACCTTCTCAGAGTTTTCGTTCAAGGCTCTTGGATTCAGCTTGGTCACAGAAAATTTTGGCACCCAGTTTACCAAACAGACTTCTCTATGGGTCCACCAAGTAGGAAATCTTTACCACCTGAAAGTTCCCTTCTACACTGAGGCCCAGTGGGAGGCTATGGCTGGTTTGATGCTTGATGATATCATTTGATAATCATCAAGAGGTCCCTGAATGCATCACCAGGATCCTCCAACAGCACACCATAGTACCAGGCTTGGTTAGATTTGAGAAGACTGCAGTGCTCATGTGACCCAAACTGTCTTTCTTCCTTGGCAAACTGATCTAGATAAGAGAGATAAATTCAGAAACCATTAAGATGATAACCACAATTTGCTTTGTGAAACTCACTGACTTTCGCTCTAAGAGCAAGTATATCCATAGATCACACAAGGCAAAAATCCAAAGAATAGAAGAAAACTGATAGGAAGTGTCTACTTTAAAATGCATTAGCAAATAGGCTTCAACGTGCTCCAGACAGAGTATGCTGTTGAGAACTCTGAGGGGAAGAAACCACATAAACATGAATAACTTTCTTGATCAGTCTCAGAATCTCAGAACCTTGCTCTTTGTTTCTGTCCTCAATATTCAAATGAAATTCAACAATTATTTTTATTGCTTTCTGTCTCCAAGGCAACATTACAGGTTTTCATTCCTGTGCCTAGGTTTCTAGGAAAACTTTTAAAAATAAAATAAAGCACCAGTGAGATTCAAATACCCCTAACAGATGGAGAAGGTTGTAGGGCATGTGAATGTATTCGTAAGGAACATTTAATTTATCTTTTCGGAGTGTTGGCTAAGAGCATCTATTTTGTGCTAAATGCACCAGGAAAATACAACTGTGTTAACAGTGAGTTCCTCTTTGTATTGTAAATACTTAAAGTATAGATTAGGAAGAGGAATCACACCCTCATTACAACCTCCGAAAAAGTGGATCGGAAACAATAACGTGGCATTTCCTACACCTTCCATCATTCGTTGTCAGAGAGAGAAAGCTACAATAACAGCATCACTTTATGCCTCGTTTCATGTGCTTAAAAAAAGTCAGCCTGCAAAATATTTCATCATTTCAACCTTCCTACCCAAACTGGTTTTAACTTAAAATTAAAATATAACTATGTCTACTAACATCAGATGATAATGCATATCTTAGTTAGGGTTCCTCTTGCTGTGATGAAATACTAAGACCAAACCAACATGTCTCTAAAGGGTCTATTTGGCTTACACTTCTCCATCACTATTCATTCTAGAAAGAAGGACAATAGCTCTAAGAGGACAGGAACTTAGGAGCAGAAGCTGATACAGAAGCTATGCAGGGCTGTATGACTGGCTCAGCCTGCTCCCTTAGAGACCACAGGACCACCAGCCCAGCAATAACACCACCCACGCGGGCAGGACCCTTCCATATCAATCTCTACTTCAGACAATGTTCTATAGGCTTCCTACAACCTGATCTTATTGTAGGCATTTTCTCAACTAAATCTTGCTCATTTCTGATGATTCTAGTATGTGTCAAGTTGACATAAAAACCAGCCGGCACAGCGAGCTTCTTAAATTCTAAAATATCCCTGAATACAAAACAAAACAGAACAAAAAATACAGAAAAGCAGCACACAGATTGCAAGAATATTCTTAATTGGAAAATTTAAAAATAATAAAATTTGTTTTCTAGGTTTATAAGTTTATGGCTTTCATTTCTGACAATGATTTGTATATGTCCTCTACTGCATTTTTGTTTTTCTATTTGTTTGTGTGTGTGTTGCTTTGTTTTGTTTTGTTGTTGTTTGTTTGTTTGTTTGTTTTTCTGAGATGGCATCTTGACTGATAGTCTAGATTGGCCTAGAAACAAAACCCCTGCCTTACTCTTCCTGGTCTGGTTGGGATTACAGACTGAACTACCGCTCCTGACTCTCTATTGAGATTTTATGTGTAAAACAGAATAGAGCCTGCCTCGTGAATACTTACAGAACAATGCATTACAGTTTTCCATCTCATTCTTTCTGTGTTCTGCGAGGTGAGCCAGGCTTCATACATACCACATACACATTCTACCAGATATAGAACCCAGACCCTATCCCCCATCTCTGAATCTGATTGACGAGTCTCTGGGACAAGAACCATATCTCACTCCTATTCGGGGCTCCAACACAAGATGAATATAAAAGTCACCACAATTTGTGGTAGTTGATCTATGCAAGTCCTCCTGGAAAAGAACCTGGGAATTAGTAGCAACGATCTCGAATTGTCCCTGTGGAGAATCAGATCTGGTAGCAAGGAAATGAGGGAGGTGGAAACTCTGCTTAATTCAATCTTAATTCAATTACAACAATCTTTCTGATGTTCACAAGTAAGAACTAAGTGCTTAGTTTTCTCCAAATGTTCGTCTGTGGTTATGAGCCCTGCAATATACAGATTATGAATGGACCTTGCAGGTATTAGACCTTACATTTTCTATATGTCCGTGCAGTGGATTTAAGCAATCAATATACGCATCTATATCTTTTATTTTTATTAACTGGCTAGTGAACTTTTGCAGCCTTCAAAGGGTTACCTGAACTCCTGCTAATTCAAGTTGCCAAGCTTAAATGCAGAACCGTGGTACAGAGGACAGTGAAACTGTACCATAAAAATAAATTACTGTCATGAATATTAAGCAAGAAGAATATAATAAACATGACTGTTTACAGGATTCTGATTTATTGGTATGGATATATTTATAAATTATGACCCTAAGTGTTTATTTTAGAATTGTTTCAGAATTTAGACCAAACAAAGCTGGATAGACATTTCCGGTAGAACAAGACCATCTGCCACCAAATCTCACTGATGTTCCTTGTGCCAGTGGCACTGGGTCCATACATGCACACAGCTCCCTTGAGTTTCCTCTGCAGAACGAAGCAGGTCACCTTGCATGGTGAAATGCTACAAACACCACCAGGGAGCCTCTGTGTTCACCAAAGAATAGCCCCACCTACAAAGTGGCCCAGAGAGGTCTCACTCATTTGCTCTGGTCAACAGCACTTGCCTTTTATTCTCGTGACCCTCCTTTTACTGGGACTGGGGTGCCCCAATGTAGAACCACCCTGTTTTAAATGTTTACACAGCAAGGTTTGTGCTGATCACGAACACTGAGAGATGGGAGGCTGAAGAGAAACATCAAAGAAAATGATAGAAAGAGCAAAGAAAGAGCTCACTCACCATAAGAGGACTACAGGACAGCCAGGCCCTAATCTTTCTGATGTTCACAAGTAAAAGTTAGGAAAATTTGTCATCCATCTTAAATGACATTATTTGGAACCAGTGATTTATTCAACAGATGGCTAGAATAAGGTATCATACTAAAAATAAAAAATAAAGTAGCATTCTCCTGCCTTGGGTTTTTAGCTCTTATGTTACATCTAATCAAAAGTTACTTCAGGAGACTAATTATTTTGATGTTTTCTTCTCTCTAGTGTTTCTGGAAACTTTCAGGGAAGAGAGCCAATAAATTTAATATCCTTAACAAAAGACACCATTTCCATGTAGTAAAGTGTGCTACAAAGTGCCTGTGAAGGACTATGCATGTATACATATATGTGTACATATGCATATATACAAAACATATATATTATGGTGAAGCAGATCCTGTCAGCTCCTTGGCATTGCCAGTCTTAAAAAGTCTTTGAGGGCTGTGTGTGTGTGTGTGTGTGTGTTTGTGTGTGTGTGTGTGTATGTGTGTGTGTGTATGTATGTGTGTATATGTGTCTAGGAAAAGCCTTAAAATGTATATAACATTTTAATGGAAAGTACACATCTAAAAAATAGCTTAGAGAATGTTTTTAGAGGGACAGAAGAATGTGTCCAAACAGACCTCTTGAAGTATCATTTCTAACAGCAAAATTATAGAATGCAGACATGTGAAGTTAGAGAGGTGACTAGGTGTGTAGTTAATTAATTGAATGATTGCCTAGGATGTGCAGACCCAGGATCTGATCCCCAACATGACAGCAACAACAAACAAAACAAAACAAAGCAGTAACAATGTAAAGAAACACTAGGGAAGACTGGACCATGGCCCCTTCATGTAACAATAGTTAAATTGTTCCATTGAAACATTACATTGCAAGCCAAAATATCTCCTAGATATTAAGAGAAAACATAAACTTAATCTAGCATTGAAGCACCATCCCCCTAACAAACAGCAGAGACTGAGTAACCTAGGGGTTATAAGTTATGACTGCTGAGAGGTTTAAAGTCAAATGTCCTTCAGAAGGGCATCCTGCTGTAGGACCTAAAGGAAGGTCATAATATGTGCACATGGGAGGGAGAAAACTGGACAGCGGAAGAAAGAAGTGGGGAGACAGAAGAGGAGGAGGGAAGATGTGGTAGGGGAAATGCATCCCATATCCAGATAACGGCATTCATTCCTCCATGAGGGCAGAGCGCTCCTCTCCTAATCACCTCTTCAAAAGCCCTCCCTGTCAACCCTACACTGGGGATCCCGTGCTAACACATGAACTTTGTAGTCCATATTCAAATCGTAGCAAGTGTGAATATGTTCTTAAGTGTGGATATGAATGCTCACATGAATAGAAAATGCAATGCAAATTTCCTTCAGAATATTATCTCTTACCTATGGATGATTATATAAGCCTTGAGGATTTTTTTCTTCTCTTTCTGCTTTGATATGATCTGTACATTTCTGAAGTAAGAATAATATTCAAGGAATACTAAGAACATGTCATAAAAAGTATTCAATGTGAGGAGTAACCCGTTATACTAGGAGCTTCCAATGTGGTTTTAATTTAATCACTTCTGTAAAAACAGATTTCTGGACCTAAAATGATAGCTCTTGTTGTTGTTATTGTTTATTACACTTGAAATAAAGCGTAAGAATTTTTACTAAAAAACAATGAGGTAACTGGTGGGCGGTTGTATTGTGCAGTCAGCTAGGGAAGTCGTTTGTTTTCTCCCTTTTTCTTGATGAAGCGACCCAGGGAAGAGTGAAACTCTCCCTTCTAATATTGACGGATGCCACAACATCTTGCTCCAAGCCAAGGTATGTGTACTTTGAGGAAAGTACTGAAAAGTGAGAGGTCCAGCCCCTGACTGAGCAGATAATGACTTAACGTGATCCAGCTGGACAGTGGGCAACCAAGACAATAAATACTCCAGAGCAGAGACATATGATAGAGCAGGGCTCGCTTCCTAAAGGAGGCGGCAGGGTGTGCGCCACTCGATACATCAGCCAGAGAATGAGCATGAGACCCCGCCCTATGGCAAATACCATTTAGGGGAAAGTGAGCTATCTGGGTTGGATGAACCAAAGAGATAAATAGTAGGAGATGAGAGAGAGCAGATACCGTGAACCCAACATTATAAATTCGAAGTAGGCACACCCTGAAATTATCTAGTTAGACTCTCCATCTCGTTGTCTAGCAGAGGACTTTCCATAGGAAAGGCAAATATTTGACCAACAAATTAACTAGCCAGTTACAGAGACTTTAATTGTATATATGGTTTAAATCGTGTCTAACATACAATAAAAATCTTACAGATTTTTGAGGAAAGTGGTCAAAAATGGAAAAACTATGCTTTAGAGAAAATAATCTTAATGGTAACTGACAGAATGGTTTAATAAGGTAAAGGAAACGCAAAAGCCCAGAAGGCACTCTCTTTGGTTATCAACCAAAGATGACTTAAGCATAAGCATAGGTACTTTGCCCACCATAGGGACAAAATCGCTGATAAAAGCACCTTTTTAAAGAAAAGAGTTACCTGGACTCACAGTTCATGGGTATAGACCATCATGATGGAAGATCATGACTTTAGGAGCCTGAAGAGACTGGTCCCACTGCACCTGCCGTCAGGAGCAGGGAGATGAATGTATTCATCTTGTTTTCTCCTTATGTGGACTAGGACCACAGTCCACTTGCATTTCATATTGAATATTTCAACCTCAAATCTAAAACCAATCTAGAAAGTTCCTAACAGACATGCCCCAAGTTTTGATCCCATGCTGATTCTAAATTCCATCAAGTTGACAACCAATATCACCCATCACCCAAATGACTTTATTGTTCTGTGGTCTATCTATGCATTTGCTTTATAGGATTCATACACAACTTTCCGAAGCAGTTGCCAAATCTGTGTATGTGCTCAGAATATATCCTGGAACAAGATACTCAGAGATAAGCACCCCTAAATAAAAGATAAATATTGACATGTGAAAAACAGAACTCATTTATTTCATCAAAATTAAATGAGACATTTGAGCCTTCAGAAATGATGACACAATCTGAGGGAGAATTGCTTGCCTTTATGCTTCTGTTCAGTAAGAACTGGACAGCCACATGGTGGTGTGGCTGGAGTTAGGATCTCATGCTAACAGGCTATTGGGTCGGATCCTTCTCTGTCTCCTGGTAGAGGGACGGACAGACAGCACATGAGGGTTCTCTAAGGGAGAAGGAAGAAAAGGCAGATTCATTTTAAGTTTAGGGGTTGGCTTTAGGAAACACAACATGAGGAAAGGGAATTCCAGGACTTATGACTTTCTTTATTGGTGAATGTAGGAAGGGAAGAAAAGGGCAGGCAAGTGCAATGACCAACATCTTGTGTCTGAGGCCATGTCCTATACATTCAAGTGTCAGATTGGGTGTGTCCAGAACTCAGTATTAGGCACTAAGTCATCATTCTCAGCTCAGTGTCTTCTTGCTCTACAAAGAGTCACTCCAGCATCACCCAATGGAAGTTTTGTAGCTATGAGGGTGTGTTGGGCAATCAGCAGTCAAATGTTATATGAACAATGGTTTTGGAAAAATTGATGATACTGTGATATATGAAGCTATACCTTCATGGCAAAGCAGTGTTTTGTCATGAGGTAGGAAAAGCCTAAAACTGAGTTTGTCCATAAATAATAGCTATGCACTTTAGAGCTATGTGAGGCTCTGCCCTTAAGTGTCTGAGTATGAAAATATAAACAAACTGCACCCTCACGGCAGCACAGATGCGAATCTTGTGTCTCCATGACAACTCCATCCACCAGTCACATGGTAAAAGCCCAGCATGGAGAGCCACATGCTGAAGGCCACCTCTGCTCTGCAGTAACTCCAGTTCTTCATGCGCTAAGGACATCTGCAGGAGGTTCTCGTGGCTTGATGGGGGTGTATAATGGAACATTCCTCTCTCACTGGTGTGTAGTTTTAATTATTATTAGAACATTAGGGAGTAGCCAAAAATGCCCAATAGGATGGAGAAAATTGATCCTTGGCTTATTTTGAGAGAAGTTTTCCAGCTCGACAAGCTAAAAGACACCGTTCCAAGGAACTGTGACCAACTCGTTTGATTCAAGAAAGTGAAAAGATCCGCAGATTGAAAAGCACTTTTAACTCTAGGTCTACACTATCATTAAGTATACTTAGATTGGTACCATATAATTATTATGATTGTAGCAATTAATCAATCAGCTGATTAACATGTAGGGTCAGCAGGATCCAGTGATCTTATCTTAAGCTTGAATTAATTAATTACACTTCCTTCAACATGGCTGTTTTCTGTTTGTGGAGCCTGTTTGTACAAGTTGCCCTGTTGATAAAATGTGCTTGCAGCACTGTACTTAGCCCAGCAGGTAGGGCCTGCGGTGAGGTCTTTTGCTGGTGTAGCATCAGAAGTGTAAGAAGACTGAAATGTCTTCATACTTCCTGGTGTAACTGCTTTGGCCCTTTCGTCTGTGTTTTACAAATTACACAAGTGCATGTGATTCTTTCAAATGACTTTCAGCATGCAGCTAAAAAAAAAAAAGTCTGGAAAAGTAAGTCAAATTTAATTTAACACTACTATTGCATATTAAGCAATAGTTATTCAGAAAACTCAGTTTTTAGTGCAACAAGTACAAAAACCTGTACCTGATAGACACAGAATGTGCTCTCTGAAAAGTACTCTCTCTCTCTCTCTCTCTCTCTCTCTCCCTCCCTCCCTCCCTCCCTCCCTCCCTCCCTCCCTCCCTCTCTCTCTCTCTCTCTCTCTCTCTCCCTCCCTCCCTCCCTCCCTCCCTCCCTCCTCTCTCTCTCTCTCTCTCTCTCTCTCTCTCTCTCTCTCTCTCTCTCTCCCTCCCTCCCCCCCCTCTCTCTCTCTCTCTCTTTCTCTCTCTCTCTCTCTCTCTCTCTCTCTCTCTCTCTCTCTCTCTCCCTCCCCCCCCTCATCCTGGGAATTAAATCCAGGGCCTCACATGTGCCGGTCAAGTTCTCCACCATTCGGCTACACTACATCCCCGGCATTTATTTTCAAATACCAAATCTCTTGTGCTAAAGTTTTTGAAAAAAAAATGTTTAGAGCTCCATTGTTCCCGTTTATTAGTGAGGAACCTCAAGCAAACACAGTCTGTCCAGAGCCTCTGAGGGAACTAAGATCAGGGCTGGAACTCGGCGACTTGTAATGAGTACGCTTTGAAGAACTTCTTAAGAAATCATTGAAGGAAAGGAGACGCAATAAGACAAACAGTCCCTGGTGCTGCTCTCAAAGGATTCAGAGCCCAGCATGGGAACGGGCAAGGTATTGAGGGGTGTGAGCCAAGCCAGGTAAGAATACTGGTGCACTGGGGGCTCCTGGTGGCAGGGACAAGGTTCTCGATGGAGTTATTCCCCATGAAAGATGGTTGCTGGCAAAGGGAGGAAAGAAGACCGTGATGCGACCTGTTGCATATGCTTAAAGCTGCCTCTTTTTTTTTAACTTCAAGCCACTTATTAGCAGGGCCCGGCTCAGCTGGAGGCCCTGCCTTTTTGCTTACAGACTGTCTGACGCCTTTATAAAGTGGGCCATTGCATTGTTGATTACTGCACACCAGGGTGGTCTGCGAGCCGATGTTTTCTGCCATCCCACAGTGAGGCAGCATCTTCTGAAGTCCTGGTCTCATATGTCCTTAGAGAATGGTTTGTGTTTCCTCAGCAGCTTAACTCGGGATGATTTACACGTGACACTTTAAACTCCGGTTGTGTAATGCCTGGTCTGGGATTTATATACGCGCTGCGCGCAATTTTTCAGGCCTGTATATGACAGCTAGCTATGCATTGTATTGTCTATCCAGGAAGCTGAGGGAAAGACGACAGTCACCCAAGGACTGCAGGGGGATCTGGGACCTGTGTTTCTACTGCAGAGCAGCATAAGTCAATAGACACACTGGCCACACACTGAAGTCTCAGAGTCTCACGATTATTGGCCAATCCAAATTAGATGTGTTTGACTTTGACTTTAAAGGGGAAAGAGAAGAAATTGGCATAAGATAAGAAGTAGTCATCTTCCTCCTTTCGAGTCAATTTTATCCCACCGACTCTTCTGCTTTTTTTTTTAATTTATTTTCAAGTAAAACATCATCTCACGGATGTCAGAGTTTGTCAAGTAATTTCTTAAGACTCCAACACCAGATTCAAGCTGCAAAAGAAAACGTGACACTTGACTTCACCTTCAGGAATGTGAAAAGAACATCACAAAATGGAAATCATTACTAGTGCGAGCCACACTAACCCAAATTTGAATAGCGAGAGCACGCTCCAGCCCAGCACACATGTGTGTAGCTGTGCCGTTGCCTTAGCATAAAAGAGCGAGAGAGCTCCCACTGCGCTAAATGAGAAACCATGGTCCTTCCTTTAAAACAGTCACTTGAGCTCGGTTAGCTAGGACACGACAACATAGTTTTTAAGAGAGAAACAAGCAGCGGGGCCCGGAAGATGGTGAGCTTTCGATCTGCTCCCACTGCAGTGCTGACTTAAGGATTACAAGAAGAATGCACCAAAGCCCTGGTTGTTAGGTTCCTTCTGCACAAACACATTTTTCTCCAATTACAACAAATGATTGTTGCTATTTGATGTGGCGCTGCAGTGCCGCCTGTATGTGAATCATTGAGTTATAAACATAGAACGCATTCCAGTCCTCCAAGCAATAACTGAGAGAGGGCAAGCCGGAGAGAACTCACTTGGGAAAAACAATTAATCTTTAATTCTGCTCTTATTCTGTCCATCAGAGCTCTTTTATCTCAATTCACTAATGTACATCATGCTTGTGTAATGTTAACTTACAATAAAATCTCTAAATAACTGGAGATAATAAGCATAGCCAGTCAAGATTTACACTGTACTTTTTTTTTATGTAAGGTATAACTTTCTCTTGAAAGACTGTCCACGTCACAAACAAGTTCACTGTTCTCAGTAATGTAAAAAGTGGAAATGGATCCCATGTTTTCATGCACATACCCTCTTCATTACCTCCCTGTGTGTGTCTCGTTCTTTTCAAGGTTGTTCCAAGATTCTAACAGCCTAAGAGGACTAAACATTACTCCTCCAAATCATCCCTCCACTCCGAGGATTGGTGCTCTAGAGCCCACACGAGTCCTCCAAATATTAGAAAGCACGATAAGAGTCTTCTGTTCCTGCATAAGGTTAGACAGTCACAGCACATAAGGCTTGGGAACAAAAGGACAACAAAATCTACATTTTGCCCTACTACTCAGATGGCTTCCTGTCTCTTGATTTCTTCATTTGAGCTTCCCTTACACATTACTTAAGAGTTATTGTGAAACAACCATAGAATGCAGAATCTGTTATATACTTTGTACACTCTCATGCAAAAAATGTAAATGCTAAACTTTCAAAGGCATAGCCTAATTGTTTAATTGCATTATTAAGAAAAGCTTATGTGTGAATAGTCTTTTTAACATATATTTAATAAATATGCTAGCTTTGGCAATACATATCTATAATCCCAGCATTTGAGAAACAGAGATTGGTAGATTTGGGGGAGTTCAAGGCCAGTCTGGGACACAGGGTGAGTTTAATGCTAGTCAGGATTTTCTCCATTCAGGAGACTTCGGGTTTTTTTTTTTTAGGGTGGTCTATTGGATGCTCTTATGTCAAGAATGAACATCACCCATCCAGCTTCTCATGTTAGAGCCTGGGAAGCATTTGATGCTGCTGAGACCCACATGCGGCATCTGAACATGAGGATGCTTTGTGAACTGTGTCTGTTGTGTCCTTGGGATAGGCGTGAGGTTTGCTTGTCTTTCTGGTGCATTTATTATACAAAGAATTCAGCCCCGTGGAAATACATGAGAATCTAGATAAAAATTATGCATCATAAAACAATAATAACTTCACATGTCCAAGTTGAAGCTTTTGCTTTATACATAGTGTTACTGCAGAGGCTCCCACTAAAGCCTGCAACTGCCTAGAATTCCCTGATTTCCACCCAGTTTCCAAAGGGAAATCCTTCACTCAGAATGATGCATTGTCCACATCTTTCTCTAGTCTCACTTCTTACTTGTTTTCGTTCATGTTGTAATTCTTGAAGTGGACACAAAGGCAGTCTTTGCGATCTATCTTTGTAAAAGATGGACGTTGCTCTGTTAATATAAAAAGATATATAGACAGCTGAGTCAGCCCACTTGGGTCACTGTCATGCCCACACTGGAGTACAAACAAGATTTTCAGTCCCACCAAATCATTTATTAATAAGTCAAGGAGTTTTTCTGACCTTAGTTAATACCCTTAGTCAATGTAGTCACTATGTTTTGACATAGTCAAGATCATGGAGTGGAAAGTATTTCTTAATAATTGCTGCCCTTTCCTTTACAAATGCTTCATAAAAGCAAAAACCTCTTTGTATTGTGCAATGAACTTAATCCTCTCCAGATCTAATTCACAGCCACCACCACCACCACCACCACCACCACCACCACCACCACCACCACCCATGAAACCAGCTAAGTAACCAGCATGTGGCTCTAAATTCTAATGGTAACTTGTTGGTGGGGCAAAAGGATGAAATTCAGTTTGCTTGTTCGTTTCAACACAATTGTCAAGACTACCCTCTGGAATGGGAGCGAAAACTGGAGGAACTGACATCCCCGTCAGTGGTTAGGAAGTAAATATGGAAGTGCAAAACGGCATTTTTAAACAGAGCTGCTTTCCTGACCATAACTTAATTTTCACGTTGTCAGCACTTCCATTATAAACCCTTTTTTTTTTAGTTTGGAGTTTAGAACGAGAATGTAAAGATCTGCTAGAAGCTAAATCTCAACCCAAGAGCAAATGTTTACAGTGATTCTGAAAACAATCAGCTTGCCCGTTTGTAGTTACGCATGTGTTCATCATCTGTTATTGCTTGTCCGATGCTCTCCAACTTCTGGGAGAAAAAGCAGACATCTGGAGAGAAGAAACAATGTTTGCTTTCTGACAGCTGTAGTCTGCTCTCCGCAGTCGCCCGATAAGGAAGGTACAGCACAAAACGTATGTCCTTATTGTAAAGAAACTAAAATGGCAAGATTCTTCTAGCCTGCTGATACTGTCAAAGACGATCTGGGCAGACTGTGAACTGCTCGCCTTAGGTGACTTGAACTCGGTTTTTGACCCATTTTATAGAAGATAGCAGCACGCATAACAACAGCAAAACACCCCCACCTTTAAAAGATACATTACACTTCAAGCGTTGCCAAAGTAAATGGAGAACAATCATTTGTGAAAACTGTCACTACAGGTGATGGATGATTTTTTTAAAGATCACAGTCTATTGTTTCAGTTTTGGTTCCATGTTGCTGGAAAAGGTTTTCCTCTTTATTAAGTTCTTCAGCAAACTAGTGAACGAATCTTTTATCAGAACCAAATTTATGTCCGGAATATCTCTCACGCTTTTCTTCCATCTAGGAACTGATGGGAAAGGCAAACAGGCTGGGTCTCCGAAGGTTTCTTTTGTGTTCGTCATATGGAACACTTCAGTTGTTTGTCTGGGTGGTTTACATGGATGGCATGTGGTCAGCAAAAGAACAGCATGGTTTGCCAAGGGCAGGGGGACACTAAGTGGATGAGTTCTCTTGGTTTGTTCTCTAATTGGCTCGACCACATCAAAGTCCCTGTCCTCTCAAACCTGACATTTTGCCACTAAAATAAAAATGAGGTCATTGAAGTAGGAAATCTGTAGCCATCTCTTCTGGTTCTAAAGTTCTGTAGTTTCATAGTAAAAAGTCTTCAAATGCCTTCCTCGGATGTTTGCAGGTCCTGGAATCATCAAGACTTTTTTCTTTTCTTTCCCTAGTCGGGACACTTAGGCCAACAACTGTAGTTAAGGTCAGGAGCCCAGGCAAATACTTTGAGGGAGGGTAAAATGTAAAGCCTTGGTTTATGACAAATGCTGATTTGTAATACAGTATCTTTGGTATTTGTGAGGTTTTGGTAATACACAGGATAAAATCAAATCCTTAGTACCATTTGTCTTATCTCCACAGCGACAATTGATGTAGCTATTAGATAAGTTTTGAAATATAATTAATTATTTTAATTACCAGAATGCTTACCATATTACCTTCAACTTGAACTATTTGCATAGCTGCTTTTGCTACAATACATGTACATGGTGTCCAGGAAGACTTCTCTAGAAAAATTCTGTTTTTATACACCAACTACAGTTCCATTTTTATAAAATGTGTTTTTGGGACTTTCACAGATATGTACAGTACAGTTTGCTGCTATCTTCCCTCCCCAAGTCGAACCCTCTCCAGACCCTCCCCTTCTCAATTCCGTGTCATTTGTTTTTCAAACCCACTACCACTGGGACCATTTACTGTCCATGGGGGTGTGGCCATTCACTGGAGCCAAGTAGCAGGGATGGGGAGGGGAAAGACTCCCTGCACTAGTAGCTATCAACTTCTAGTACTTCATCAGCTAGTAATGGGGACTCATGTGCCCCACCCCTTCCATCCAGGTAGGAACATTGACTGGCTTAATATGTAAGGTCCTGTCCAGGCAGCTACAGCTGCCACCAGCTCCCGAGTGCAAAGGCCATGTTTGCAGCAGTCCTTCCTGACTTCTCCCTCTCCCAGACATCCTGCCACCTCTCCCCTGGTGCCCCCTGAGCCTCCCTTAGGGGGTTGTAGAGGTCCATTTAGGAAAGAGCACTCTACAGTCACTGCTGGTTGAGCAGTTGTGCGCCTCTGTATTAACTGATACCAATTGCAAAATGATGTCTCTTCATGGAGGCTGAGAATTGCACTCATATGTGAGTATATACACACATATATGTGGAGAGTAATTGAATGCGGTGTCCATTTGGCAAAGCAGTTATCTTGTAAGGCTTGTGACCTACCAGCTGCGTGCTCTTGCTGGATTTACAGTACCAGCCATGAGTTGCGGCATGTAGAAAAAAATAGATTCAATTAAAAAGTGGTTGCTTCCCTGGATAACACCCATGCCACTATTGCAATAGTGAATAACCATATTAATTCTTATTACTTGCCCTCAAGTTAGTAGACTTCCTGCAGTCTAAGTGCCCCCTTTTCTGGCCTCTGAAAATAACTGAACATACATGCACACACACACACACACACACACACACACATACACACACACACACATAAAATTAAAATAAACAAGGGAAGAGGATGGAACACAAGCTGAATACTAGTCTCTCTCTCTCTCTCTCTCTCTCTCTCTCTCTCTCTCTCTCTCTCTCTCTCTCTCTTCCTACTGCAGATGCTGTGTGACCAGCTGCCTCATAGTCTCACTCCATCCCTTCTTTCCTATGATAGAAGAGGGTTTCTATCTTCAACCACGAGCTAAAATAAACCCTTTCTGTCATAAATTTCCTGTGTCAGATATTTAGTCACAGCATCGAGAAAGTTAACAGATACAATGCTTGTTTTGATACTTCCAGTTGTCCCAGGATAAGGTGTGATACACAGTTCCAAGGAAAGTTATTCTTTGTTCATGAATTTTTAATCATTTCAATTTTTATAATTTTAATTTTTAATAATTTTAATAAAATGTATGATTTTTAGATTACTATGGCTATTTATCAGACAGTGAAGGTTTCTCTGTGCTTTACTTTGACATTTGACTTTTATCCTGGAGGCAACCAAAATCTACAACAATTTAAGCAAGTTCGTGACAGAGTTATTTCGTAGCATAATGTGTGGGTTTAGGAAATATGAAGGTTAGACGAGAAAGAATGGACTAGAGGTGGAAAACAAGCTATTTGTTATTTAAGGAAAACTTAGAAAGCAGAATTTATAGAATTTGCTGATCACATACAGTTAACAGTAAAAAAAATAAAGAAAATTAAACAGCAACAAGAGAAAGTAAGAGGCAGAACAGGATGGCTATTGGAGATTCTGTTGGATTATGGTATCATTGAGTATTTTTTTTTAAAAAAAAAGAATGGGTTAGGTAAACCTTTTATATTTCAAAAAACAGGTCTCCCAGTTGTTGCCCGTGTATGTCAGGGCTTCCATTATTTCACCCTGAAGTCATCCTCAGTGCCATTGCCGTGGTTTATTTTCAAATATTTGAGAGAAGCAAAAGATTCTTGAAGGTTCTCCAAAATGTTTCATTGCCAGGTACAGGACTGCTTCAGACACACTGATAAGTCATTCCTATACCCAAATTTCCCAGTGAGTTATCAGACATAAAATCAATTGACTTTTAAATCCTTTTTGATATAAATTATAATGAAATATACACAGCTGCACCTGTAAAGAATTATCAAGCTTTTCTTTCTTTGACAGCCACTCTGGTAATAAGAAATATTAACACCCACGTTTTTCAATAAATAAATTGTAACTCACGGTGTCATTTCTAATGAAGCTTTTTTAGTTCTTTTCAAAAACATTTTGATTTGTTCTTTGAAAATTTCAAGCAGGTATATAATTTATTTTGGTAGTATTCACCCTTCCTATTCCCTTCTTCACCTCCTCCCATGCCATCTGAACCCCTTTCATTCCCCAACAAGTTCATCTTACTTTCACGTCTTTTCTGTGATCCACTGAGTTTAATAAAGGTTTCTCACATGAGTATGGACATAGGGTTATTTATTGAAGCCTGAGCCAGTTATCATCACCGAACGAAAAATGGCTACTTCTCCACAAGCAGCTATGAACTGCCAATAGCTCCTTATCTAGGGTCGAGGCCTTATGATTCCTCTGTAATCCGTGACGGAATATTAATGGGCTCAGTCTTGTGGAGGTCTTGTGTGACTAGCTACAGCTGCTATGAGATTATGAGTGTAGTAGCCATGCTATAACTGAAAGACAGCAATTCAGAACATTTATTTCCATCCTCCAGTTCTTGTGTTCTTTGTGCCCCTTTATGCCCTGGATAGGTTGACAAAGATATTTAACCTTTATGAGTATTAGTATTAAAGTCAGTTATTCTCAGCTCTTTGACCAGTCATAAGCCTCTGGACTCATCACTTCAAACTGCTAAAAGAAGCCTCTGTGACCAAGGTTGAGATGAACTCTAATCTAAGAATATAAAAATAAACCTTTAGAAGGCAAATTTGACATGATCATTTAACAAATAGGGCTTGGACTTCTATAGCCATAGGATTGTGTGTACCAGTGTAAATTCCCTCTTGTGGAGCAGGACCTCAGATTCAAGTAGAAAGCAGCTGGTTGCTGCCATAACAGCTGTGCACCGCTGCACACGTGGACACATCTTCCTAGAGGCCACCTATCAGCCTTAAACCCAGATGCTTTTATTCTAAGTCTAGATCCTTCCCATCGTATTGTGTTATTTCTATGGGTGCTGTCATGATACCCAGTCATGCTTTCATAAACATAAATGAAAAACTACAAGTCACAATCAAAAGACAAAACATGAATTCTGATAAGCTCATGGTTAAGGTAATAATCTATTTTCTTACGGCAACAAATTTTAATGAAGGTATAAAGAGTGCATTACAGGAAAAAGGCTTTGTCATGAAGTCTGATAAGATTAAATTGAAATTTGGGTTGTATTCCAGACTGCGGACATTCATAGTAATCAACAAAATCTGGATTTGCAATGTTCTCTTTAAGATTGCTTTGTTGCCCAGCTGACAGGATTACTACAAGAATTCACCATACTAGATAACTCTGATGATATGAAAGACAACAAACTTTTTATCAAACTTTTACCATGAAGTTCAGAAATATTAAGTTGTATGCATTGAAAACATGACTGAGTTTCTTCCTGGAAATCAGCACATTAGCCAAAGCCGTTCTCAGTAAAGTTGCCGCAGCTTGACGAGTGAAACAAGAAAAAAAGATTGTGTGGGAAACTCAGCATTCAGGGTGGCTATTTTCTGGATTTATTTCAACTACTAGTGAATATTCTTTGATTTTCTTCCAGGATCAAAAGACCACGGGCCTCTATGCCACGTGTGGTTTTACAGATCTCGTTTACACATGCTCTATTTCTGAACGGATTTGAGGGTTGCTCGATTTCTGGGTTGCAGTTGTTTATAAGTTGAAAGGGTTTTCTTGGTTATGGTGCAGAATCCGCAGTGATGCATCATGCATACAAGATGATGTCTTTACAGAAGTCATCGTTGACCACACTACCCACAGACCCAGAATAAAAAGATACCACAAATGGCTGAAAGTGTCAGCATAAATAACTATCAATAAATAAGGAATGTAGAAAAGCACTTGGCTTGTATCTCCCTACCCTATCAGGGCTAACTACATAGCTATTATACTTGCCAGGGATGCTCCCAGTTCAGCTACATACAGCACTTATAACATGTCCATCACCATGGTATCGAAACACTTGGGCAATTTAATTAGGCTGGCTCAATTACTTTTGGAGAAGTAGAAGAGGTGGCCTTCCTTATATCCCACTCCACTGGAACCAAGTTGATTACGTTTTTAAAAGCAAAGAGAGCCTTCTGAGAAAATAGCTTTCTGGGCCCCCTGTTCCAAGATTAAAGGACTGCCTAGGTAAAGAAATGACTGCTTCCCATTCCTGAAGGTGATAATGTTCCAAATCAAGCAACTCTCCAGTGGTAGAAAACACCACAGCCCGAAGATCTTTACTGAGAACATTTGAATCCTTTTCCTTGAACTTCACTCTGGGGGCAGGTAACCAGGAGTACTTTCTAAAAGCAGTTCACCTGAATGTGAATTCTTTCCAAAGACATTCATGGTGGGGAGGCTATGTTCTCCCCTGGCCTGCTAAAGCACAGTCATTCTCCTATTTAGGAAACTTTACTAGGTCAGGCAGGAACTAAAGCTTGGTAATGAAGGCCTCTTTTGACTTTCACGTTGGACAAATCAGGAGAACTTAGGCTGTAGACGCTGTTCACTCTATGCATGCAAGTGGGTTTGCGTTTACATAACAACCCAGGTTAAAGGTGCTTCTGTCTGAGTTGGAACCGAATTCTCGGTCTCGGACCTGTGCACATGTGTGTGGATGGCATGTGTATTGGGGTGTGAAGAATATGTTATCCTTAAGTGAAATCACTAACAACCTTTTTTTCCCCAGAAATTTTGGTTGAGCCAAGGTTTTTTAAAGCTATTTTTCTGAAACTAGGAACTGTGGTTGAATATTTCCGAGGTGAACTAAATATTTTGCTTACATAAGAAGGTGCTAGTATTTCAGGCCACAGAAGGGCTATCTTTTTGTAGTGGCAAGACTCTTCCCCAGAGTTTACCAGGAATTGAAGCTGATATGAATCTAATTTATCTAATGTTTTAATTTTTATATTTTCCATAGCAAAGTAATACTCAAGCTAAGGTAACCAGTAATATTTCAAAGCACTATTTAAAATTTCGTAGAACTAGCGTTTACCCTGAAAACGGGTATCCTGTTTTCTAGGCAGCTCCTTGGATGTTCTATCAGTGGGATGCATCTCATGTTGTCGAGGGTTCAATTTCGTTTTTAAACTCTTTGGCTTCCTCCTGTGGTCCATCCCTTAGTACCATGTGTACTTGCAACAATTCATCCCTATTATGTCTTTTGACATAATCACAAGATGTTAACTTTTCTCATTCTCAACACCCATTTGAAACACCCCGTGTAGCCCATCAGCTCTGATTGACGTCTCCCTTCCTTTCTCATCAGGTTCATTTGCAATTTTACTCTAAGGGTTTCATTTTAGAGCACTCAGATGTGTTTATGGTGCCTCCACCCAGAAACTCTCACCAAGAGATCTTAAATAATTTTTCACTTGCTATTAAAATAATGGCAACTATTATTGAACATGACAGGATTTGTATGTGTACCAGCTCATTTATCTCTACAACTAAATTTGGAGGTCAGTTTGCTATTTTATTTGTACTCTGCATCTCAGAGAAGACAAATATCCCAATAATAGCTCAGGATAAATTTTAGGGATCTATTTGTCTGCAAACACTGTACATTATGTCTATCTATGGTACCCCCAAGATCAAACTCTCCTATTTATCTTCTCCTAAAAATTGCTGCGTGACTTACACTGTCCTTCTGTCAACACCAAATACTGTGTGAATTGAATTCTATGTATCTATTTGACAGAAATCAGTTCAGAGATTGAAGAAAGGGGGGTTGTTGGTCCTAGTAGCTAGGGATCCAAAGATAGTGTGAAGTGCAGAGTATGTTTATCCAGGGACCCAAAGGTGAAAACCCGAGTGTGGTGTCCACTCAGTCCACTCTGTTTCACCTTGGTGTGGATGAACTGCCTTGTACGAGACAACCACACGGACTGTGTCTTTCCTTTGTCAGAGGTAGAACCAGATTAATTTAAATTACATTACATGCTCATTTCTTAATATAGTCATGAAAAATATTTAGATTAATCAAAGTTGAGTTCTAGATCAAGCATCAAAATCTACCAGTCTCTGGACACTACCAGAACGCTCTTTAAAAATTGGAAAAGAAGAAGACATGGAGACTAGACAATTGGCAGCGTCACCTGCCCAATGCCTTCGCCACTTGTAATCTGCATGAATCCTGCTTTAGCATACCTGGAAAACTCTGGCATCTTCTCAAACCACTCACTACCTCCAAGCCACCTGCAGTTTCTCCTGCTAGATCCAGTCAAACCTGTGCTCATTTTCCTTCCTGGGTATCCTGTAACTTCATTAACTACAGGATAGCGATCTGAGGGTGAAGAGGGGCTCAGAAATAAAGAAAGAAAGGATACTAGCATCAAATTTCCTTTAAATAAGCATCTAAGACACAATATGAGCAGTTATCAGTTTATTAATTAATTATATTGTGATAGTTAAAATGATGAGAATGACCCTCAGGCTCATATATTTAAATGCTTTGTTCCCGCGTGGTGGAACTGCTTTGGAAGGCTGAGGGGATGTGGCCTTGGAGGAGGTATATCCCTGGGCTGGACTTTGAGGTTTCAAAAGGCCAGATCAGGTGCAGTTTTGCTCTTCTCTCTGCTTCTTGGTTGCCTCAAGATGTAAACAGTATGCTGCTGCTCCAGCGCCATGATTTACTGCTGCCGTGTGCCCCATCATGATGATCAAGGACTTACCCTCTGAAACTGTGAGCAAAACCCTAGCTAAGTGCTTTCTTTTATAAGCAGCCTTGACCATGGTGTGTCTTCACAGCAATAGTAAAGTAACTAAGACATTGGTTAGCATTACACAACATATAATCACCATATTAATCTTCATTTTTGTTTTAAAAATTCCATTTGTAAGAGGAAGCAGAAGAAATCCTGTCCTAGTCTTTGACCTATAGGATATATATCATTCTTCTGGGTAGAAAAAGTTTATGTTCTGTGCCCTAGCCATCAAATAGCTCCCGGTTTCATTTCTGAATGAATCTTGGATAACTTCATTTCCGAGGTCCCCAGAGAAAGCTAGAGGACATAGAATGGATTCATGCCTTCCGGCTCACACTATCAGAGGCCACAAGAAGGAAACATCTGTCCTTCTCAGCCAGACATGGGTTCATGTGACTATAAAACTATTCTTAAAAATTTTAACACCTCTGATTTATTGGTTTCTAGTTAGTGATCAGGACTTCCAATAATTCTAGGGTTCTTACTTTAGAGATTTCCATCTCTTCTCAGCTAGTTTCTATCATTGGCTCATTTCTGTGGCATTTTGGTTTAGTGAGCATTATTTTAATCTTGAAGTTTTCCTCAAAAGATTTGAAATTGAAATAAATTTACAGAAGGCGGACACTGGGGGTAGATAATGCAGGCCAGTATTGAGAATGTTGAGTTTCTCATAGTAGTATAAAAGTGTGGGTCTAAACATGATCTTCATGTTAAAATGATATATGAGGTCTAAGATAAGTCACATGTTCTGCTGCTACACGACAATGACAAAGGCAAGTTCTAGGGCCTGGGATGTGGGTGTCAAAGCCCCTATGCTGGCTCTTTCTTTTAATCCTATCTTTCGTAGAACTTTTGTATGAAGTATAGCATGTTTGTTTTTAAACATATATGTTAAGTATAAGTCTTCCTTCCTTTCCCATACTTAGCGTAATTCTCTAACCCTGAAATCCCAGGAATTCTAGGAGAGACATATTACTTCCAAGCAGATTTTCAAATTCTGGTTTCTGAGCAGCATTCTGAAAATTGGAAAAGAAATCTACATATTGAGACATTAAAATAGGGTTAGTTCAATCTGGTGAATGATTGAAGGGTGGAACAATGAACATTTAAAAATCGCAAGAACCAGAATCAAGTGTAAGATGTATAGCTTGTAAAAAAAAATTGAGAGAAAATGTCTCAAGATTACTCATTTAGATAGACCTATACAAATCCCCACACCCTGTGTATAGAATGCTCCGCCACTGGGGTTATCTTCATTTTTACTGTGAATATAACAAATTCAAATGGAAGGTTAAGACTGTCACAGAAAGAAAAGATTGGACTCACCATCTATGTTTCTTGATGGAGCTCTCGTCCTAAGTGCTGACCCTCCCTCCCCCAGATTAGTAGAACCAAGGGACACAGTGTGCAAAGGCAAGCAAGCCACAGTGCTATGTCCCAATTTCACTCCATACCCTGTCCTATTAGTTTCTATTGCTGTCATGGAAATTACCACAACTTACTGACTCTTACCTTATGATTCTGCAACTGAGAAGTCTTAGTGGATGAAAACCCAAGTGCTGATGAGACTGACCTCCCTTCTGAAAGCTCTAAGGAGCAATCCATCCACTGTTTTTCCTGTTCCAGAGGCTCCACCCCTCCTTGGCTCGAAAGCCCTGTCCTAGTTACGGTTACTATGGCTTTGCTGAAACTTCATGACCCAAAGCAACTCGGGGAGGAAAGGGTTGATTTTTACTTACTCTTCTGGATCATTGTTCATCGTCAAAAGAAATCAGAAAAGGAATTCAAACAGGGCAGGAACCCAAACAGGGCAGGAACTTGGACACAGGAGCTGACTCAGAGGCTGTGAAGGGTGATGTTTATGGGTTTGCTCCTCATGGCTAGCTCATTCTGTTTTCTTATAGAACTCAGAACCACCAGCCCAAGGATGACCCCACCCACAATGGGCTAGGCCCTCCCTGTGAATGGCTAATTAAGGAAATGCCCTACAGGCTCACCTGAAGGAAATTTTTCAATTAAAATGGTTTTCTCCCCTTAAATGACTCTAGTTGTGTCAAATTGACATAAAACTATCCAGCACAACTCCTTGCCCCCATTTTCAAAACCATCAAGACTACGTCTTTTTTCCCCACACCATATTTTTCCACCAGCCCCAACAAAAAAGCATCCTCTGCTTTTAAGGAAGCTTGTGATTTGACTGGACTCAGTCACATAATCCTGGACAGTTTCTTCATCTCAAAATCCTTCATTTAATCACATTTTCAAAATCCTCTTTTCTCAAGCAGGTGGCATGTTTATAGGTTCTAGGCAATCAGGACAGGGATGCCATCGGAGCCCACTTTCCAGCCTCCCATATATGTGAGCTAGAGGAGATGAGAGTATAGTTTTGTACAGAGTAATGAAGAATGAATGTTCTATGAATGCCAGTTATGTGTGGAGAAATAGCAGGAGATAAAGTAGAGCAGCTATATGCAAACTTATTAATAAAGTAAGATTGGAAGTAATAGCTACCTTGAAACAGATATTTCACAGAAGTTTGCTTATTTAATCTTCAAGAAATTTCATTTTTCATAACTTGCTATAATAAATCATGAAAATGATTCAAACAAGAAAAATGTGTGGAAGAGAGAAGCAAGAAGGAAGTATTTTAAGCACTTTACTTAGATTTAGCAATTTTCAAATGGGAGACAGGGAGTGCCATTTATAAACTCTATAAAGTATGAGTTTAAATGTCATAGCTTGGAAAAATACTGTGCGGATATTCAGGTTCAACCATAACTTGACAGGATACCAATGCAGCATTCCCACCCCTGTCTTAATTCTATTCTCCTTTGGTTTTCTATTATTTCATTGTTTTCTGCATGCAGTGCAAAGTTTGGCAACAGCTTCCAGTTCTGAATGACTAATGAATTGCTCATCTGTGAGCAGAATCTCCCTGGTGCAAGCCCTGTATGAGTTTCTATTCCTCCCTATTCAAAGATGACATCGTTGATTGTGGCATTATTGCCCATGTTCACAGACCCAGCTGAAAAGATAAATGAGAGACGGGCATCCTTTTCAATGTCTCGTGCCTTAAACTATGTCCTTTGTTTGCAGGCGCAATTAGCTGTTTGACAAGCCTGCACTGACTCTTCCTTTGAGTGCAGAACACATGGTCATCTCAACACTGAATGTCAACCCTCTGCCTTTCTTTGTCAGTTATTTTTGTATTAAAGTAGTTAAGAGATTTGTTATAACTGTCCTTCAGGTCCCTTCCTGCAAGGCCACCTTGCAAATTCCAACTTTCCAATTAGAGTTGAATACATAACCAACATCAATGAAATAAATGCCATAAGTGTTCTCCCATCAAAACAATGATACAGGATACATAATCCAGAATCGTGCTGCTCCAAGTATAATCCAGCACACAAATAGTGTCAGCTTGAACTTTGGAGCAACCCTAAGAGACAGGACCTACTGTTCTTTCCACTTGTATAATAAGAAAAAATGAAGTACTGCTTCTCTTTTTTCTTGGATTCTGTATTTGCAATCCCATGAATATAAATCAATCACTTACACTAGGATAGAACCCAGTAAGAGAAGCACACACTTGAACTCATGCTTGAATACAACAGTTGAAGAACTGAACGGAGGAGTGAGCTAAACTACCATGTCAAAAAGCAAACATTGGAAGTACAGAGACAAGTGCAAGTCCATATAGGACTTATCATATTATGATAGCAGTAGCCGTGACTAATTGAGGACTAACTATGCTAACGGGTTTCTGTGTGGTCAGCACACCTCTTAAATAACACTGTGAGCATGAGCCACCACCATCCTTGACAAATAAGAAAACCAAACCTTGTAGAGGTCATGAGGTATGTATCTAAGGTCAGACTCTTAGTAATTAAGAAAACTGAACATGAAATCCAGGTCTCTGTTTCCATGGTCAGAAGACATGTCTTCTTCTGAACGATGGGCTTTATGACCACAGGAGCCCTGACTTTAATGTGATGTATATTATCAAGAGGAAAACCAGGGGACTCCAAGATTTGCTTACCGTCTTAGCACTATTAGCTTGTACAAAACAACACAAGCATACGTCTTACGATTTCTGTTAAGAAGTCCAAGTTTGGGCTGGAGAGATGGCTCAGCGGTTAAGAGCACTGGCTGCTCTTCCAGAGGTTCTGAGTTCAATTCCCAGCAACCACACGGTGGCTCACAACCATCTGTACTTAGATCTGGCACACTTCTCTAGCATGTGGGCATACATGGAGGCAGAATGTTGTATATATAATAAATAAATAAATCTTAAAAAAAAAAAGAAGTCCAAGTTTAAGACTCGAGTCAATTCCCAAAATGATAGATTCAGGGCTGATATCATAGTTCATCGGTGGGAACTTTTCCAGCATTTTCATAATAGGGGAAGGGACAAAGCAGCTTTTTGAATGTTTTTCCACAGGAGCGCAAACCCTATTATTTCCCAAAAACCCTCACTTCAGATTCAATCACTCCCACCATACCTGACCATAGAAATAAATTTCCAGTCTAAGAGTTTTGTGGGAACCCAAACACTCAATTCAAAGCTGCTATGTTTTATAATCCAGATAAAAAATAATTGTTTTAAGAAACAGGAAGGTTTGAGAGTAATAAATTTTCCAGACTTATAGACAAAGAAAAGACAAGAATCCCATGGCAGAGGGACCCAAGATCTGATCATTAGCATGTGGACACAGGCAGAAGGAAACTTAGGTTGAAACAAGATGCAAGGCTGTCATGCTGGCCAGGTCACATGCCCACAGCACTGAGACTAGAGCTCTAACTAACACCTCTCCTGAAGTCTTATGAGCACCCAACATAAAAAATAATCCATTATCAGTACACTTATGCTCCCCTCTGACACCTCCAACCCAAATTCCATGACTTCCACAACCTTCAGGAACTGACATATTAGTCTTGGTAAATTCAGCAGGTAGTGGTGGACACAGTAAAACTAAATCCAGGGTAAACATGCAGAAAATATCATCTTGTATCATAGTGATATCAAATGCAGAGAATGTCATGTTGAATCATAGTTATATCTGCTGAACTTCTCACTGTCTCTTATTCAATGATCTCAGTTGACTGATATGATCCAACCTCACAAAATGCTACAGCCAAGACTTTACCATTTTTCTAAATTTTCTCAGGGTCCAAAGATTACCAGCACCTCCAAACAACAAACAGTCAACAGAAAGATGCCCACATTCCCAAACGTGGGTTATGGATATGTATTATCCTTTAAGGGTGTTGTTTACAAGTTGTTATTAGTTTTAGTCAAAAAAAAAAGAGAAAACAAAAGAGGTAAATTAAAAACTCTCTTTCTAAAGAAAAAAGGAGATATTATATAGAAATATGAGATAAAAGGCAGATTATTGAATCTACTTTAATCCAAAAAACAACTATTAATTTCAAAATATTTTGCATTGTTATGGATTTTGGTTATTGATAGAAATTTAAATTTAATTTTGTTATACTATATGTATGCTTCTACTCTAGGTTTAGGATACTATGTTTATGCAACTCATTTAAAAATACAATATATAATTAAGAAATACAGATTAATAGTCATCTATATAAGTCAAACTTATAGTCATGTTAGGAGTGTTTTCCAGGTTATAAACAGATATATTTAGATAGATAAAGGTCTTCAAACATTTTGAAGACCTACGGATTATGGCATTTAATATGTTTAATAACTTAAGGTTTTTCATGACAGTGAGACATGTCTGTTCCTGGCAACACTAATATACTAAATAGAAGATGATAGGCATCAAATAAACTCCATATGGAGTTTTATTTATTTGTGATAAAAGTTAGCCACTGGGTAAGAAACTGGCCTTTACCTTGACTGCTTGACAGAGTGCCATCCAGTTTGGACAAGCAGGACATAAAAGAAAGTGACTGCCAAACATTGCCAAAAGCAAGGTAGGATAGTCGTCCAAAATTCCTGGTTCACAGAAAGATCTGTCAGATGATCTAGGACTGTATGCCAAAATGGATGCCCCATTATTGCAGAGGAACCTAGAGTAACTCTCCAGGCAGTCAAATGTTCCTGTCATTACATAATACTTCACTCTTCTGGGATGTTTGATGGAGTTAAAAACTAAGTACTTAAATTTATTTGGTAGAGTTAAAGATGAAATAGTTAAATTTATAGTTTTCTTAGTTATAATGAAAAGTAACTTAGGTATAAAACTTTAGACTCACAAAGACAAGATAAATAATAGAGAATTTTCTCTAAATTTGCTAAATATGAATGGACTGGATATTGTAACTATAATTCTTACTTAATAACTGTTTTGTTATTTATAGTTTTACTATAGTAGTCAAGGTTAAAACCTTTCTTTTTAATTAGACAAAAAGGAAGAGATGTTGTGGAATAATCATTCTGTGCACTGTGAATATGTATTACTCTCATTGGTTAATAAAGAACTGACTGGCCAGTAGCCAGACAGGAAGTATAGGTGAGACAACAAAACTAATGTTGATGGGATAAAGAAGGACAGAATGAGAGGAGACACCAGCAGATGCAGGGGAAGTAGGATGTGTAGAAAATGAGGTAACAAGACATGAGCCACGTGGCAAAGATAAGATATATAGGTTAAGTGTAAGAGTTAGCTAGTAACAAGTCTAAGCTATTGGTAGAGCATTGATTATTAATATAAGCTTTGGTGTGTTTATTTGGGAGTTGCTGGTGGTCAGAAACTTTCTCCTACATAGGTTTTCAAATAGTTTTCCCCATTTAATCAGCAGGTAACTTTATATATAAGGGATCCGGTATATTTTATTTTTAACAGCCATAATAGAAACCATTGGAAGAAGTTACTGGAAAGGCAATTTTAAGAATACTCATTTACTCTTCTGGTTTTCACTATTTGCCTTCCTTTCTATACAGTATTTTCTTTGAATTCACTCTACTCTTGGAAAGCCTACTGAAGGCATGGTGTTTCAGAAGGCTAAGTGGGAAGTTATGCAATGGTTTGCCATTAGATGTTTCTGTGGACACTGTTCATGCAATATAATGCAATGCTGACTCAGCCTTAAGTTTTGTGTTGATAGATCCATTTTAGAACTTACTATGATTCAGCCATTTAAAAGTTAGATTCTACTTACCAGTTTCTTTATATCAGTAAGAAATTTGCTTCTAGGAATACATTTTGTTGGTTTCTGAGTATTTCTGCTTCAGTAGCTACCTGAAAGGAATCTCCCTGGAACCTGGCTCTTTTTATCATAGCAAAATGATTGGATGTGGCATTTTTTCTTGGCTTAGAAGATTACTCTGCTTTTAGTTGCAAAATTGAAGAAATACTGATTTGACTAAAACAAATTAATCTCTTGTATATCTCAAATGAGATTGTATTAAGAGGAGATCATGTAGCACTTTGGGTGATTAAGCAAATAGCACATGTATAGACATCTAATTCAGCCAACAGGCATGTCATTCATCATGTTGTAAATGTTCTTGCTCCAATTATCCTAATATTGGCAAGGAGTACCAGCTAGTTAGGCATATGGTGAAGAAGGTAGAATAGAGAATTTTGAACTCTCCTCATCTTCAGAGATGTTTGTATTGTGCAAATCAAGTTTTGGAATCCATGATTGAAGAATCTGGCCACTGACGCTAAAAGGTGAACAAAAATCCTTGGTTACTGGATTTTCATGTAATGGTTACCTCATTTTCATGTAACTGCTTTGAATTTTCCAAGACACATGGAAAACTTGCTTTGCTCAACTCTTCGTGTGTCTTAGTTAGGGTTTCCTATTGCTATGAAGAGACACCATGACCACTCGCATAAAGAAGATATTTCATTGAGGTGACTTGCTTACAGTTTCAGAGGTTCAGTTCATTGTGATGATGAAAGGGAGCAAGGCAGCGTGCAGGCAGACATGATGCTGGAGCTGAGAGTGCTGCATTTTACAGGTAACATGAAATTGACTGTCCCATTAAGGGAAGTTTGAGAAAAAAAGACCTCAAAGCCTGCCCACACAGTGACACACTCACACTTCCATTTTTTTTTTCTTTTCTTTTCTTTTCTTTTTCTTTTTTTTGGATTTTTGAGACAGGATTTCTCTGTGTAGTTTTGGAGCCTGTCCTAGAACTAGCTCTTGCAGACCAAGCTGGCCTCAAACTCACAGATTTACCTGCCTCTGCTGCCCATGTGCTGAGATTAAAGGTGTGTGCCACCACAACATGAAAATTTGTGGTTCTTTACTATGCTTTGCACTTCATTTCTGTGAGTCGTGAGTCATGTTACTCTCCCACCTTTACTTGCTATATCTAAGAAACAAACACAACAACAAACAAAACTGCTTACCTGTTTTATCACCTATCACATCCAGAACATTCTCTAGGTAAGACAAACAAACAAACTTAGTGAAGGTTTTAAATATTTGATGGGTTGATTTGGCTAGACAGTGTGGAATAATCTTTGCAGCTAATGGAGCCATAAGTCTGGAAATATTAACAGAGACTTAAGGAATTGGCTTCATTTGTGGCTTCTTATAACGAACAGTCTGAGTGAGTAATTACCATGTATAAAACACTGAGCTAAGAAATAAAGAAATAAAGGATAATTGAAGATAAAGGAAATAAGTTTTTGCATAAAAGAACTGGGTTTTCAGAGAAAAGACAAACGTACAACTGATAGGACTCAATAAAACACAAAATCTCATGACAAAAGAAAGGATTTGGTGCGTTCAAATGACAAACCGAAAGAGTAAAAAAAGTATGTTTGTCTCTATGCTTACTTCCAAACAGGACAGTCTGCTTCCTGTTGGGTCAAACTTCACTCCTGTTCATCTGGGAAAGTAAAAATAAATGCCAGCAAATAGTTTTAGGAATCTTGTCTATGGGCAAGGAAAAAACTTACCCGGGGAGAATGTATCCATTCTCCTTCTGGGAGTCAAGGGTGAGTGAAGGACAAGAGATCCAGGACTTCCAGCTTAGTTCCTCTCCCTCCCTCCCTCCCTCCCTCCCTCCCTCCCTCCCTCCCTCCCTCCCTCCCTCCCCTCCCCTCCTTCTCCCATGCTCCTCCTCCTTCAGAAGCAGTCTTGAGGCACTTTAGCCTATAGTTAGTCAGTAACTTCACCCATCCCCTTGCTCACAGCTTTACCATCCATAACATTAAAAAATAGAACACAATGATTTCGAAGGTCTCTTCCAACTCCAAAACTGTCGTGATTCCATTTTTCTGTGGCTCTGTAGTTCCCGGTGCCTTTTTTTGTTCCTTGCAAAGGCTGGTGAGGCAGGGCCCAGCGGAAGAAAATACTAAGCAAGTACTAAACACTACTCTTCCACTGGGCTGTAACCTCGCCTGGTGAGTGGGAAGAGGTTGCTGTGTTTCCCATATTCCATTTATCCACATCCTCATCTCACAACTCTCATTTTCAGTAATATTACTGCTAAATTTTTTCCTAAAATTTCAGACTTAAATATACTTAACTTTCTCCTAATTACTAGTATGTCTGACATCATAAATATTTGTTTTACTCATGCCTCTATATACTATAATAAAAACACAAGTATAAATTTTTAAATAAACATATAACCATTATTTTTTCTTTTGTACTCCCATTTATACAAGCATTCTATTTTAAGAAGCACTGCTTTACTATATTAAGAAAATCTTTTTAAATTAATCTACTGGTTGACTAGAGAGGTTGATCATAAATATTATAGGAACAGGTCAACTTATATGCATGGATGTCTACGAAGGTTCTCAATATATATGTTCCATTCAACCAGAATTTTCTAATATCCTGATCATCCACTCCTAAATAGATTTGTGCATTACCTGGAAAACAATTTGCCAAGCAGATTTTTAAAGTTCAGAGTAAATTGGAGAAAGGGCTACATTACATTTGAACCTTAATAAATACTTAATAACCCATAAGACAAATAGCCATGAATTACAAGAATGGTTTTAAGCGCAGGGCTCCTATGGAGTCAACCTGCCCTCTTGTTTTTGGTCATTATAAAACCGGAGTTACAATATGGCCAAGTTTATTAGCACCATTGATTTGTGTATTTTATAAAACGAGACCCTTGAATAATGTGGGACCAGGACCATTAAGAAAATCTATTTCCTTTCTCTTCTTTTTCTTCTCTGTCTAGTCTCCTCTGCCTTTAAAATGTCTTTCTCATAGAAGGGAAAAGCGTGAGTTTGGCTCTAACTGTGTCTTTTTTTTAAATAGAGGTTGTTTACTTCTTGAATGTGTGTGTGTGGTGCCTGTGTGTGTGTGTGCGTGCATGCGTGTGTGTGCTAGTGTGTGTGTGTGTGTGTGTGTGTGTGTGTGCGCGTGTGTGTGTGTGCAAGCTTTGGTCCTCAGGTGGAAGCAGGGTTCCTGTGCTTTCGTCCTCGAAGCTGTTTTTCTGGAAGGGAACGGAGGCAGCTGTGTTTACAGCTCAAGTCTTGGCATACATTTACCAGAATCTATTATTCATATCATTCAGTATCAGGGAGAGATCTCAGGCCACCTGTCTATCTGACAAATTCACCCTTTTGTGAGCTTTCTGTTCATAGCAAATTATGTTCACATTGATGAATTGAGTTTTTATGAGCATTGCTAACTAACATTCTCACAGAAGGCCAGGGGCAAGAGCCTGCAAGTGTTTCTGGTCTACAACTAAATGATTAGAAAAAGAAAGAAAGAAAGAAAGAAAGAAAGAAAGAAAGAAAGAAAGAAAGAAAGAAAGAAAGAAAGAAAGAGAAAGGCTAGTGTTTAAAGATAGTTTGCTATTGTGGGGTAGTTAAATCTTTTGGCAATGATTTAATATTTATAATTCCAAGAATTTCCATAAATTATTGCAAACAAATTATTGCTTAAGTAACAAATAAAACATGGGGGGGGGGAAAACCCACGCACCATTTTTTCTTGGTGGCACAGAGTATCCTTGATGAACCCTACATCTTGATAGGTAACTACTGATCAGAGCAAAACAGAGAGTTAGAAGATGACCGGCATCAGTAAACCCGGCACTTTCACACTGTAATGTGGAAAAGTCACCACAATTCCAGCTTGAATTCCAGCTTGCTATTTCCATAGATACAAAGCGGATTTCTCGAGCCTCTAGGAGCTCTGGTGGTTATGATGCTAAGCCATGTGGCAAGAGTTAAATAAACGAGAGCAGTCTTTCACAAAAGACTAACAGAATGCGAGCTCCCTAAATGGTGTGTGGGAGAGCCCCAGTGTTCATGTGGAAAGAGAGCTTTTCTTCCCTTCACATGGAGAACCGCTTCTCCCTCAGCCTTCTCCGCCCCTCCCACTTATTCTGCCTCTTCTTTTGCATTTCATTTAAAGCAAGAGGAGGGGGGTTGAATAAGAAAGATATGTTCTACTTTTACTATACCCACATGTCAAAGCTCTCATTCAGAATTTACTCACAATGATCAGCCTGCTTAGGTGCCAGATTTTCTTGTCGGTATAAAAAAAATTTTAAAGCAACAAAATGGATTTTTTTTCTTTACAAAGTACAGTCATGAGCCATATCGATAAAAATGATTTTTCGCTCTTTGCTTCACAACCGTCATCCTAGCTTCCGCAAAGGCAGATCATCACCTTTGGTCAGGTACGATATTATTCTGTTCAAGGATAGCCAAAGTCAGTGGAAAATTCTACACCTCCTCACAGCAGCCTGCCAAATGTGCCAGACACATCACCTTTCAATGCAAAGACACCATAGCACAAAGAGCGCTTGGCGTCATCCCCTGAAAAGGCACACCTTTTCGGGGAGCAAATGGCAAGTGGAGCCTGTGAGACACCATATGGGAGGAAGCGGCACCAGGCTCGCTTCTCCTTCCAAACGCCACAAGCTGCTACCTCATGGTGGTGTGTGTGTGTGTGTGACTCTCCCACTAAAGCAATGACAGCCAACTGGCTACCTGGTCGCAGTGTCAGCTGGACTGCTGACCACGCAGGAATACAGCTGAGCATGAGGCTGTGCTTTCACGGCCTCTGAAAAACAAGACATCCCGTCCTTTACGTTTATGTAGTTGTGGGGATGCAACTTTTACAGGCTTCCCCATAGCTGCCATCGCCTTCAGCTTTCTGAGCAGAATGAGAAACTGGGTTTGTGATCTTCAAAAAAAATAAAATAAAATAAAATGAAGATAGAGGCACTTTTTACAGTTTTTCTGGAATTTCCTGTTCATCTCTAAACATATTAGAGATAGATGCCTCTGATAGTTCTTGTGTGTATGTATGTGTGTGTTTGCACACACGTGTGCGTGCACACACAACAGCAAGGCACCTGTGTAGACGGAGGACCGCTTACAGGAGAGGGTTCACTCGTTCTACCACATGGCTCAACTTTAGAGCATCAGGCTTGGTGCAACCTCCCTACCCCCTAAACCATCTTGTCAGCTGTTAGGTTGTGTTTATACATTTTTCCTTTTTATTTTACATTTTTATTTCAAGTGAATTTCGGAGGGCACATGACAGCACAACGCTGCCATCGCAGGTTTGATGAGGATGTTCTGTGGTGTAGTGACCACTGGCACAGATTTCTCCTGGAGAGCTCAGGTGTCATAGAGCATCCTTGTGTTCCACCATATGTTCCTCTCTTAGTTCAGAAACTGGGGTAAATGCCACTCGAAAACAGGACCCGTTTTCCTGTAATGACTCCTCATCCTCCGATTGTGAAAAGGGACACAAGAGACAGGGAATGGGGGTTTCATCTGGAGCTAAATACTTTCTGGTAGTGCACACTCTCTGGTAAAGCAGCCATGGCAGGCAGCACCTTGTAGGTTGGTGTCAGGCAGCTGAAGGACCGCCATTTTGCTCCCTGAAACTGCTACAGGATTTTACAACATTTCTAGAAGCCTGCGAGTTGGCTGAAGCTGGCAAAGCATTGTTCCTTTTTTTAACTCATGTGATAGGTATCTTCAACAGTGTCAAACAAATTTGTAGAGCTGGTGATTAGCTGCCCAAAGAGCATAATGTATGCATTATTAATTAAAGAAGGTAAGTTTGGCTAATTGTCATTTCTATACAGTAGCAGTGCACTAAGATACATTTTAACAATCTATAAATAATTGATAATTTTTTTTCTTTCATCTTCCTTCCTAGTTTGCATAAAACTAATGACTTGGTAAATGTTACTCACTTCAAAATATTCTACCGCTTCTATGAAAATTAAACTAACACTGTAACCTTAGCAAATAAGGAGATTTTTCCCCCTTTTATTGCAAGTTTAAAAAAAAGATAGGAAATATAACACTTGTAACAAAAAGTGATTCTGTGAAATCCAAATGAGAATCATAAATAATATAAAATCAGCATTAAGAATGTGACCGTAAGTCTAAGAAATGGGAATGACTTTATAAATACCAGGATTCAAAACCACAATTACATATACCCATGCATATGCTCACATGCATGCATATGAACCTACATACGTGTATATATGTATGTATGTATGTATGTATGCATGCATGTGCTTAAATATTTGTATATCCCAGCATGCTCAGACACTTGCTCATTACCTAGTCAGGGCTTGAACTCATGTAACCCAAAGGCAGCTCTGAATCTCTTCCCAATCTAGTCCTAATATTGTGGTATTTGTTGATTAGTCTATGAATAACCCTTAAACCTCATTAGTTTGGGGGAGGTTACAATTTTTCCCAAGTGACTACAGCACTGAGCTGGATCCTCATAAGCAGAGATTGCTGCAATAGTAGCTACTTCTCCTGTTTGGAGGCGCTCTCTTATTTCTGCAAATCCACAATCTGTCAGTCTTGGATAACAATGTAAGAGCTTACTTCTTCATTTTTAGTGCAACTGCAACTGAATACTCTCCTAGATTCGTGGAGCACACTATAATGTCTTACATTTATTTCGTTGGGGGCATACATTCTGATTTTTTTTTTTAAAAAAGATGACCTACAAAGTAAAAACTGCCTAAGTGACATATTGTTATTTAAGCTTTCGTCTAGTCTTACATATGCTTCATTATGATAAAAAACAGGTTGTAAGGACTGATTCCGTGACCTTTTTTTCTCATTTTAACCCTACTGATATGTCACCCATGGCAACCTTAAACTGATTTTAATAGAGTCAGCCCTACTATTCATTTAAATTGAGGTGCAAGAGCACTTAGACCAGGGAAATTTGCATTCAGCAAATGGGGATTTGATGAGCAAAAATGATAAGATATATGTTGTATAACATGGCCTATTTTACCAGCAAATAGACAGCTCTTGAAATTGATAAACTTCAGAATATTTTATCCTCAAATGTTTATACATAAATGATTAAAATGCATTAGCAATTCTGCTTTTGAAAAAAAACATATTGGGAAAACAACACAGTTGTGTTGCTTAAATTTGTAATTAACAAATTTATTACTAATTCTGTTCAGTTCTTTAATATGCTGCATTCCTGAAGAAGAACATTAATTCACAATGGCAGGAAGAAGCTAATTTTAAGACTTTGGAGAAATGAATGTCTTTTAATGCTGTGTGTTTCTCTTATCTGCATGCCACATTATTGTAATAAGTACATTCAGGAATAATTTCTTTTCAAATATTTTTACAAATCTTGCTCTTATTTGCATGCAAGTAAGTTGTCAGCTTAAATCTTTGAAATGCAAAATATATCTCATTTCTATATTTCATCAAGGAGCCTTTCATGTTTAATAAATTACAACTTAGATCCTCCAAGACTTTGTTTTTCATTAACTAAAAGCAAAAGGATACATTTAAAATCTTAATCACAACCTGCAAGAGTATTTGCATGTTGCTGATATTTGTCTTGATGGGACTTTTAATATTTGCACACTAATCAGGAGAGCAAGGTTATACCAATAATTTCTGAAGACAAAAAAAAACTTTTGGCATTATTTTCTTTATTATATTCAACAAGAACTTTAAAAAAAAAGAACTTTCAGTGGCTCAGCCTCCGCAGGCTCTGTGCTTCTGTGCACGTCCACCTCTCCTAAAGGCTTACTGTGATAAAATGGACACATCTCACAAGCACTGCTGAAAAATAGGTAGAAGAATGTCACACCTCTGGGTTGCGTCTGGCCTTTTAGGAGCACTTGATCGGCCCATATTAGAGCAAATCATTGACAACCCCAAAACAAGCAAGGTAAATTACCCACTCCCTCCCCAGGCACCTCCTCTGGGTGCTAAATAGAGATGGGCATTGAGAGGAAACCAAAGGGTGCTTCTTTTTCTTCTGCTGCTCGACCCCAATTCAAACAGTGGATAACGGCGTGTCTGCCTTTTTGCTTGTTTGAGTTGTTGTTTTCATTTTGATCTTACAGAAAGGGTCTGGGTTTTGAAAATGGGATGGATCATCTCATCTCAACAGAGAATCCCTCCCCCCCAAAAAAAATGCTTTGAGAGCTCAATATCCTTATTAAGGGTGTAGGGTCCCATGGGCCACTGAAACACAGTGTCACACAAGAGGCGAACTTCTGCTGAACTTGCTGCCCTGAGACCTTCCCTTAATCTTTTACTCTGGAATGAAAGATCAAAAACCCCAAGCAGTTTAAAAAAATATGCAGCTAATGTCACGCAGTTAAACTGATGTAGCATGCATGTTGTTTTGCAAGCTAACAGGTTAAATACGGCTTTGCTTTGAGATTCTCATCAAATTTCGTTTTTATAGAGAAATCTCTGAAAGCAGAAGGGGTTGCGGGAGGGTGAGGTAAAAAGAAATAAATCATTGTAGTCTCAGGAACAGTAATCCTTGTTGAGGATTTTGGCTGATTGATATAAATAACATCGTCCCCGCCATCTGTCCGAAGAGGGACCTTTCCAGTCAGTGTTAAGCTGCAACGGCAGAATAATTAATGAATGGTGTCCTTTGTGCTGGTAATAAAGACAAGACAAATTATGTTATAATCCAACTGCTGCTCATTTGTCACAGCCAAATAAAATGTCAAATAAAAGTGAGGGGGGCACGGTGTTTGTTTAACGGACTGCATGCTACCTGTTTCTATTGTTGACAGACAACCGGAGTGTAAGTTTTGAACGTTACGGAAGAGGAAAACCTCTGAACTCAAATCACATTTCCTTGAGAGCTGGGGTTGGAATGTAGGGAGATACGGGGGCGGGGCGGGGCAGGGGGGAGCCTGGCAGAGAAACACTGAAGTAAGTTTTAATTAGGGAGCTGCTATGCCACCCGCTCCTCTGAGGAAGTCGCCCGCGATTACAGAGCAAAAGCTCTGCCTTGCAAAGTCCAAGTTCAAAACACAGCTGAGCTATCTGTAAATCTGCAAGAATTCGGGAGGGCTCTCGTCTTGCATTCTCAGGATAGACACATTCATCCAGTTGCTCGGAAAGCCAAATCATGAAAACTGAGCCGGGATTTAGCAAGTCCCCGCTGGGAATTACCTCCGATGGAGGGCAGGGCCGCACCTCCTCAGAACATGCTCCTGCTGTAAAGATTCACAGACCTGGCATTCAGACAGGCATCTGTCGCTTGCTCTAATGCCAGTTCAGAGTATACATACAAACATCTGCTTCCGTGCACAAAGGGATACAGAGCGCTTGACAGGTCTGTGTTAGCCGGGCTTCCCAATGCCAGTTCTTTATGCAAAAACCCTAATGCTTCCCGGCAAGCCATTAGAAGTGATACAATCAGCCCAGGCCCCATTAAGCCATCAGTGTCCACCTGTGATAAAGATGGCCATTTGTTTTCTTAAAGCCCACTTAATGTCTGCTTAACTCAATTTGTCAGGAAATGTAGAACAATTTCCTCACAGTCTGAAATTTGGTAGTGGTTCAAGTCAAAGGCCAGGTCTCGTCCTATTCAAATGATGGAATAAACAGTCTTCACGTCCGATCTCCCTGAGGAGCCACTGTTTACTTTTTCTAAAAAAATTATGTTGCTGGAAAAGGAAAACATTTGCATCCCTTTCCCATTATTATTTCTCTTTCTGAAGTCCTGGAATATGTCTAGCAAGGAAGCAGGCTGTGCTCGGATTATCTAAGAAACCAACTTTATTTTCTTTGTAAATTCAGGCAAAAAAAAAATGGTTTGAATAGAAGAGTCCTTGCAAAATGTCACAGCAGGAATCACTTCGGCCTCTTAAAAATGTCCCATTGTCTTAGAACGTTTCTAAATTGCTTACATTTACGGCTTTTTTATAAATTAGAAATTGGTTTTGTCTTTTTATATCCTTTAACACTGAGAATTTAAAAATCATTTTTGAGGAAAGAAGTTATTAGGAGCTTATGTTAATCAAATATGGAAGTTTATGTTGCTTCCATCTGAAATCATTTTCAGCCACGTGGGTCATCTACTTGAAGGCTCCACATGTATTTCTGTGGTTAGCCAATAGGGGGCTCCCTTAAGTATTTCAGCTATAGCGGGGGCCCTAGCCCAGCAAACTTTTGCCCCATATGAAATTAACAAGAATTTTGACCAAATTTTAATCAAATATTTACTGCCCACCCAACAACTTCTACATTCAAAGATTTGATTTGATTTTCAGATCCTTGTATCTCTGCTTAGTGTACGTAGGAGTTAGCTACTTGTAACTAAAGGTTTTCTCTGCTCTCTGCTTGTGTATAAGATACACTACACAACTAAATCAATTATCTGGATAATTTGATCCGTGGATACTAACTGGGCATCTATCGTATTCAGAAAACTGAGGCAAACTTGAGGCTTTAACTTGTATATGAGATGAATAGCGACCTCACTTTATATTTTACAAATATAAAGCCGTGTAGTAGGTATGTCTTTCAAAGAGAAGAGAAACCAAGGCTGAATGGTGGTGAACTGTGTGCTTGTTTACAAGTGAGCAGCTGCCTTTTTTTTTACCCTGGCAATATTCCCACAGCTTTGCTTCTGTGTGGTAGTGTTGTGTGTACACTGCTTACTTGTGTCGTATTCCACTATTCCAAGGTACAGTCCAGGAGGCAATAGAATTCCCTAAAGGTTGATATGATTGGGGAAGGGCTGGAAGTTAGAATCTAAAACTAGAATGGATGTTCACACATTACAATGTGGGGTCCTTGTTCCTTCAGATTGCAAACATCTATTCCTCTGGGTTTCCCGCTTTCTGCACTTGCCTTGCAAGGGCCCCTACACCCAATATGTTAACCCAGAAGAAGAAAGTGACCAATACAAACACTTTATACTTGATTCTGGAACATGGTCACCAAGTAAAAGGTCAATAGCACCAGTAATACCTAGAGGAAAGTCAGAAAAAAGGAATGGTATTTTTCTAAGAATGGTTTGACCTGTGTAAGGAGTTTGCTTTTCTGCAAAATCAACTAAACTAACGATTCTCATATTGCAGACATGGAGCCTTAATTTTATTGTTATAAACCCATCCTGTCACAAATGTTGGAAAATATTTTAAAATTTAAAAGTGCATAATATTTATCCTAATTAATATTTGGGTATATTTCTTACCAAGCTTTCTATTTAAGTGTTTAGATGGGTTGTATGGTAGCTAAACAATTGTACGAATTGCTTTCTTAGCAGATTTTAAAAAGGGAATTAATATATATTAAAATTAACTTGAAGTCTGCACAAAATATAGAGAATATAAAAATGACTCCATATTTTATCCTGGTTTAGAGATAGTTCCTTCCAACCTGTTCATACTACACTTGTGTTGACTCCTAACATTCATAATTTTAAAGCAAGTGTGATATACAAAATTCTATATAATACCTAGTATTATTTCATTTTTTAATCTTCATCACTTTAACTACCTTTCACCAAATTACCCCAAAACAATTATAGGAAAACATGACGACTAAGAACTACTTAGCATAAGACATCGACACAACTGCTGCCCTCTCTCCAGCACTGAATATTACCAGCGGAAGAGAGAACAGATGTAGTCTCTTTCCAGCACAAGGTCTCTGTAGGCATTTGTGGCTAAACTCCAGAGTGGTCAGCACACACCATTGTTTTGAAAGATTGCTGCCTCTCTCCAGAGCCTTCACCTCCGTTGTGTAGGGGACAATTCCAGGTATTCCTGGTACCATGAGAAAAAAGAAGCCAAAGATCAGCAATACAAAGAGTTTCCAGGCTTTAAGATCCAATCCACATTTTTCCTGTGATGTGTCTGTTTTTGTGATATAAATTCTGATCCTTGGGTGAGCAGACATCGGAAGCTTCAAGTTTACTTTCAAGGAAGATGAGCTATTATCAGTCTTGTATAGATGAGAATGTCCTTCTATTGACTTAGCAAACAAATGGCAATATTTAAGATGTAGATAAGTTCCCCTGTAAACTCATCAAGTGTTGCTTTGGGTTTTTATGGTTTTGCTTTTATTGGTGTTTTATTGTACTTGGTGGAAAGGGTCTTGGGAAAGCCTGTGATTTTATTTATTTAGTCCTGTTTTTAGATTGAGCATCTCTAAGAAAATGTTTTACATTCATCAAAGTTTTACTAAACTATTTCCAAATAGTATATCTACTCAGTTAAATTTTGTTAGAACCTATCACCTTTAATATTGATAAAGGTTTTTTTCCCCTCATTCGCCGTTTCCTTTAATTTCACTTCTGATCATTACACTTAGAGTCCTGTTATTTTTTTCCGATGGTACAGTTTTTCTAGAGCGTTTGCATACATATAGCTCAAAAAGAATCCGCCAGCTCTCTGATATCCAGCATATCTTCTTCACTGCTACGTATGTTTTCACATTCTCGGGAAGCTTCTCCAGTTTGTGGTCCAAATCACGGACCTAATTTTCGATAGCAAAAATGTGGCCTTTGATGGGATTTAATTTTTATTTTACCCTTGGTCCTCACTCAGCTTTTTTCAGTATCTTCCCATCTTACCATATTCCCCTCTTAACATTTGTTGAGTTTTCAATACATAACTTTCAAAAGAAAATCCAATGGATGCTGAATTGCCTAATTATCTTGTCATTGGGAACCTTCTAGAGTTCTCCAGGCACTCTGCTTTCATCTGAGCTACAGTTTTTCCTACGTGTTGAAGACTTTATGTTCATCGTTCTCAAAGGGCAAACATGGATCCAGCATCCTATGCAGACTTGTTTTAACCTTCTGCTTCTATTCTAGTCTATGATGCTTGTCTCCGTGATTGGAGCGGTAGACCCACACTGACAGTTCTTACTATTCTCCACCGGGATTGCTAAGCCCTGTTGTGGTCTGGCACTCTAAAAGGTGCATGGCTTGCTTAGTCTTCCATTTCTCTTGCACAGTGTCCTGGTTATTTCATGGAAATCACCGTCTCTGAATTTTCTCAGGTAAACCAAAAACCTATTGCATAGTTCAAAGGGAAGGCAAGGATAAGAAGGAGACAAGAGGGAAAAACTGGTGAGAAATACCATTAACAGAACAGTGCCTCACTCTTTGATTAGCTCAGTTGAAAAAGGTTGGGGCAGCTTCTGCCTGCGTTCAGAGAGCTGGCCCAGGTGGTCCCAATGCCGGCACTTCCCAGTTCTTACATCTCTTCCAGTAAGCTGTTCTTAAGTCGTATTACTGTCCTGACTGTCAGTCTCTGTTTGACTTACTTTGAAAAGTGGAGTTTGTCTCTGAGCACCTTGAGGGGCAAGTCCCAAGAGGAGGATTAGGTGTTGCCAGCCAGATGCCATTTCAAACCAAAAGTCACTGTTTGCGTCAGTTCCTCATAGAGGGCATCACACCGAAAGTTCACATTCAAATTTGTCCTCTGCTGCGGTTACTCCACGCTGTGTCTTTACGAAGAAGTGGTGACCCACCCAAGAGCACGGTGTGTGTTTTAGTCATGCCTTTGACCCTTTGAGCTTCCAGAAGGACACTTTGGATCACAAAACTTGAATCCGTTATTTAATCATAATGGCGGCTTCAGACTATTATTTTTTTTCCAGTTGGGAGACTTTTCTTTTTTCACTTATCTAAAACACACCTTAGTTCTTTATAGAAAGAAAGTGGGATTTACATCATAGGGGAAAAAAAAGTTCCTCTTGGCTTGGATCCCTGGAAAGGAGGTGTGTGAATGGCCTCAAGTCATACATTGCAGAGGAAATACCATCCAGATGCCTCAGCGAGCCTTTTCTTGGCAGACGAGTAAGAGCCATACTGAAAATTTTAACAAAAGAATCCTAAAGACCCTCCCTATTGGAATGGGCACTAATTAAAAGGAACAGTCACCTCTCCACTGACCGAAAAGTAGCCATTTATGATCAGAGTCCACCACGCAGTTAACACTTTGAGTTCATCAGGAAACTGGATGACAGCAAGAATTTCGGGAAGTGAGATAGCAAATGGACCACGCTCACCCAAGCTCCCGGGCCCCTCCTCTCTGAGATGGAGGAACACGCAGGGTGGCCCCTCGGCTCTAATGAACTGGACAGGTTTTGTTGTCGGTGAGGTGTTTGTCATTACATATTGCACATAATGTATGGCCCTGTTAGAAGGGAAAAATTGGAGTCAAAGTGGCTGGAAAGTTAGGTCTGCTCCGCGGCTCTGCGAGATTGTTGACATCTGCCGAGGTTGGAGCGCTCAGTAAGCGGGAAATGGGGTGTCACTCTGAGTGGTAGTTTACCATTATCCTGGCATCCTAATGAAGTGTCTGCAGTGCACAGAGCTTCTGGATGGCATCTTAACGCACGGCTAAGCAAAAGCACTTCTCTCCCTGTCACTGCCATCCATCTGCCTGCACCCTACTGTAGCCAATGGGATGGAACCATGCTACAATGTGCTATAAGCCATTTAGAGTTGCGCATTGCATAATCAGTCCCATCAAATATGTTAAAAATGGCTATTATTGGTTATTTTCCTCAAACTCTGGCACCTGGAGTTTGAAACATTAAAGTTAAACTTTCTCCAGTGCTATTTTTTTTTTTTTTTTTTTGCTATTAATTCCATTTCTCCGCTGTCTGATAGAAAGGGTTGCATCGTCTTTTTGAGTCTTGGTAATGGATGAAAAGAGTTATATGCATCCTCATTAAAAAACTTCCTTGTACATCACACTTGGTGAATTCAATTTACAATATAAGGGAATGGCCATCTTTGAGATAACCATTTTTAAAACAAGGACAACTCCAATTGCCATCGGCTTGTTTTCGTCTTAGAGCACAGTCCTTGGTTGCTGTGAGTTTGGGGTTTTTTTTTTTTTAAGAGAATTCTTTAAAGACACGGCACATTTCACCAAAATCATTTGCATCTTAAGCTATGACTGCCAACACCAGCTGACTTAGTTTGGTACTTTAACACTACCTAGGATAAAATTCAAGTGCACCGAAGAAGAAGATGGCTGTACTAGGTATCTCAAGAGTGGGCTGTGGGGTGTGAGTGTGTGTGCGTGTGTGTTCCTCCAAAACTTCTTTATAGATAGGCTTTTCAAGCCAGGCTGCAAATCAGCTGGGCTCTTGTAAGTGGTAAGATGGCCACAAAGTTGAGGAGACACTTTTCTGTTAGAGACAGGGGCAGCCACAACTAGAATCTGTTAAAAACAGGGGCAGCGAGTGGCCAGGGAAGGGTAGGGTTGTATAAACAAAAGGGCACAGCATAATTCGGTTGCATCAGGAATTTTTTCACAGACATTAAAACTATGGTAAACATAACAGCGGGAAGCGTGCACTGCCGCACAGTGGGAAGCTCACAGTCTGCGGAGCGGTGCCTGGCTCAGCCACTGCTAGAAGTCTCTGACTTTCATTAGCACTCAACAATTCACCCAGCTCCCCAGAAAGGGGGGAGATTCCAAGCAGCAAAGCTCCTCACTAATTATTGTAAATGCTCCCAGGATGCGGGGGTGAGGGGGGCTACGATGGCAAGATGGTGGCAAATTCAAACAAAAGCACCATCCTGAAATAGAAAAGAAGGAAGGCGAGAGTGTTGGTTGCTTGCTCGTTTGGTGGGAATCACTCACTCTTTCATTCGGTTGCAAAGCGATACGCTGGAGTATTAGGCCACCATTTTACAAAGATTGAACCAAATTGTGGGCAGCTGCTTGTGAGCAACTGAAGTACATACAGGTTGGCTTCATAAATGACTGCCTCTCCCGGGCCTCAAATTCAGCAAGCGTATCTCTCAACCTGTCTCTGAAATAGAAACAGATCTCTTTGGAGGACATCCGCAATAATATCGGTTTGATTCCGGGACCAGGGACCAGTGTGGCAATGCAGGCAAAGTGTTGCCTGTTCTTACAAAATGATGCCCTCCAGTTAAGTTGCTATTGTTTCAGGCTTTGATAATGAAGACTGGGCTTCTTCAATGGGACAGGACTCTACTTTTGATGACCATAAGCGTTTAGAATAACTAATAAATTAAAATAATAAAATAAAGTGACAGGTTGTTGTGTTTTTTTTGTTTTTTGTTTTTGTTTTTTAGTGGAGATGATATGTTTATTTTTGCTCGATCCAAACCTAGAATCCGGGTAGTTCATTTGTGCTCAGCAGCTGCTGTGCGGTGCGGCACACCAGCTTCCCTTCATGTGTGAATGTTTCTCCAGAACTCATTTGCAAAAGAGCCATAGCAATATTAAACACCACATCCAAACCACTTTTAAACACACAAAGAAATGGGAAAACACATCAGAACTAGACCATTGAGAAAATCCTCCTTTCAAATTTACTGCCTGCCTCACGTGCTAGCATAAAATACCCCACCAAGTCCCGTTTGTGATCCATTTGCAACAATCTTGATTTGCTTAAATTGTCACATTCTTCTGGCAGATTTCTTCCTAAATGTAAAACGGCAAAGGAGTCTCCTCCCTCTTCATTATGGAAGCGCAGAATTTCTGGCTTGTCTATTCCTAATGGAACACTTGAGAAAGAAGAAAAATATATAAATATCTCTTTCAGAAGATTAGTTGCCTCAATCTTTTTAAAAGAGAGGGTTTGTTTGCTTCTCCCCATGGTAAACAACTTGGGCTGAGCATCGGAGTTTTCCATTGTTAGATTAATGCACCGTTCTTTGCTAAGTTAGTCCTGTGGCTCTAAAACATCAGACCGTCCATGTCTAATTTCCTCCACATTCAGTGTCCACGCATTTGACTAGGACGGTGGTAGTTTGAGACGAAATCTAAGCAGCTCCGTGAACGAAGTGTTTAGAAGAATCTTCAACTCCACTCTAGCCTACTGAGACAGAGTCATTCAAAGTTCCAATCGAACAAAACAAAACTCGTCTACTCCTGTTCTTCAAGCAAAGTATTTGGGGGCAAACAAGGCCGTAAGTCCTTTATTTTAAGGCAAGCGTAAGAAATTTTGTCTGACCTGCTGGGAAGCATTCTTTGGTAAGAGCCAAATCATAGGATGCTCTGGCCAGTATGGGTAAGGAAAGGATCCTTTTAAATAAGCAGCTGAGCACCTGCTGGTCACTGCACACCTCAGGTACCTGTGCAGTCCTTATACATAAGGCTCCAGAAATCCCTCTAATTATAAACTGTGTCTCTATGTATTGTTACCATACAAATGCCGCCATCAAAAAATGTGTTTAAGATTCTAATAAAAAAAAGAGGAGGTCCTATTTTTGAGAAACTATAGAGAGAGGGGAAGAGGAAAGAAAAACCAAGCTGTGGCAAAAACCCTAGGCTCAGCAGCTTTCTGGGTGAAATGGTGGGATGTGACTATGTGATTTATAATAAGTAAAGGTATCTACAACATACAATTTTCTACCTAGCTGCAAATAATAATTCATAGTGATGTCCCTTCCAGATAAAAGACCTTTGCTATGTAGGGACCCATGTGGTAAAATGATCATGATAAATGTCAGACCAGCGCAGGTAACGGCTTTACAAACCATTAAGATTAGCTGCCTCTTTCTTCCGATGATAACAGTAACCACGCTGTGACTGTACGTGGTAATAATATCTCAGTCCTGATAAATGCCGGGGCAGGCAGAGGTGTTTATCATTCCCAGCTCAGAAATGCTGACTAAAGTTGCCACGTGTTGCCTGTTTTCCCTCTTTCCCAATTGTTCAATTTGGAGGGGAGGGGAGAGCTGAATCATAAATGATTTTATAACCCATTTCTTAAAGGATTTTGCTGTTTGTTTAATTCAGAGCTGCCCCCCCTCCTGGCTCTCAGTATTGCTGTGAGTCTAGGTCAAATAAACTGACAGGAAGCTACTGTCCCAAGAATTCTTTCATCTTCAGAGGTCTTTTGTTTAGCACAAGTGTTCTAGATAAAATTTAATGTGGCTTGCCTAAAAAACATCTTTAAACTCCAAATGGACGAGAGTTTCTAGGATTGTGTTTTCTTTCTGAGATAGATTCTATTAATTTCATGTGAGACTTTAAATCCCTGTGAGTTTATTCTGTCTACTGATGAAAATAACCAGGATGTAAGAAACTTGTATGAAAAAGTCAAAACTGGAAGACTTGGATTTCTAGTCTCATGAAATGTACAAAGAGAACAATTAATATGAACAGCCTCTTAAGTATTTGGAATGTTGCTGGCTTAAATGAGAAAGAGCTCAAACAACTCACAATGCCAAGACGTTTTTTTTAAAAAAAAATATTTATAAAACCAGATATACATAAACATAATTTAAAGAAAAATTACACAGACCTGAGTTTCAAAGCAATAAACTATTTGTTTTGCTTTCTCAGCACAGCTTCTTCCCTAAGAATGACTTAGTGTCATTGGTAAGTTACTGAAATGTGCTTGGCCGCCATGATCCTCCCAACATGATTTTGAAAGCAGCAAATCTCTAGCAGACTTCTGCTCTTCCTGTAAAAACCACTGATGGAGGTTCAGATGCCACCTCGCGCTCCAATTCGGAGAGAGGCATTGCTGTGAAAATAAAGGGAGCAAGTTTAAAGTTCAGCTTACTCAGTAAACTGCAGGACCTGAGTTCGACACTCAACACATGAGATGAAAAACCAAGCTTGGTGGTATCCATGTCAAACACCAGTTCTGGGGAGGAGGACGGCTAGAGGAACATACCCGAGCTTCACTAACCACTCAGGTTAGTCTGAGTGGCAAGCTCTAGAGAGAGAGAGACCCTGCTCAAAGAAGCCAACAGTACCCTAAGAATGATACCAGATGTCGTCCTCTGGCATGCACACACGTTCACACACATGCACACACACACACACACACACACACACACACACGAGTCAATTTTAGGTTGATGAATTTTAAGAAATATAATCGTTCTAAAAGTAATTATTCTCTTTAAAAGTTACTGAGAGTCTTAAATGTCAGTGTTCTCCAAACTTCCTTCCCACATAAGGTCAGTCCTCCAGGAGTTTCAGAATAACCAATACAATTCCAGGAAAGAAGAAAAGAGAAGATTTTTACTTACCATGAATGTATTTGAGGATACATAAAGTAGTTAATTGTGATAATCATGAAGACCTTCCAAAATGGATTTAAATAGAATTTAATCTCATTGATTTGTGAAATTCTAAATTATTTTGAATTTTTTTTGCCAGGCAAACTAATACCTCAGAAGCTTTTTTACCTCCACAATTGTCTTCAATAATTCCTTGACTAAGAAGAAAGATAAAATGTTCATCAACAGCTGTATTTTTATATACATTACCACAGCTAGAGGCCATTTCTGGTCCTGATGCAGGAGGAGGTAGCCATTTAGTGCTATCTCCCGTCAAACTGGCCAGGTAGATGCAGATGTTGAAAGCACACCTTCCTCTTACTCTTATAGATATTTACTCTTATAAATACTTATATATTTAAACATTGGTTATGGCATATTGTGTTTTGTTGGCTCTGATGGTCAGAAATTGATAAAGACACAGACCAGATTTGCACTAGCCATGGACTGTACGCTTGCCCTGCTAGGTATTACTTTATTCATTTGTATGTATGCATATGTTTAGCCCATTATAAATTATTTAAAAGATAAATTTACTTAACAATTCCTGACTCTTGACTGCTGAGAGGAATAAAGGGCAGATAAGAGATTGATCTTACAATGCCCACTAGCAAGGCTTCTAATTGCATGATGATTTTCACTTTTGTGATATCTGCGGTCCCTGAAGAACCTCATAAACCGAGAAATGTTGTATTTTATATTTGAGTAAGAGGAAGGTGTGCTTTCAACATCTGCATCTACCTGGCCAGTTTGACGGGAGATAGCACTAAATGGCTACCTCCTCCTGCATCAGGACCAAAAATGGCCTCTAGCTGTGGTAATGAAGCAGCCAGTGAGCAGCTTCTGGACTTAAGGCATCGATGGGCTTACGACAATGCCTTCGCTAGAGTGTTCTGGATCTTAACATTGACGGATGGTAGAGAGTTCTCATTGTTTAAATTCTTTTTATAAAAACTAGCTTATTTCAGAAATGGGCAAAACCCTGATAGTTTCCAGGTGAGACAGTAACTACAAGGAGATCTACGTCATTTGTGGAAATCAGTTGGCCAGATCTAGTTATCAGGGATGCCCGCTAAAGAAGGGAAAAGGCCTACTCACATCACATGGATTCAGTTCCAGTTAAACTCCTTAACACAGCTTATCAGTACTTCAAACTAAATTTTCCAGGTGTCTGAAGATGTCAAGAATGCGCCTTCCTTTTAATTAACTTGCTTTCCTGGATTCTAGAGGGGTCTATAAGGAGCACAGAAACTCACAAAAGTGAGAGTTGTCAACCACAGATCAATTTCCAAGCCGTGGTAATGGCTTGGTGCTTTACTGCAATGCTGCTCCTGCTTCCATGAGCTCTACTTATGAATTTTAACCAAATAAATTTTGATAGCGGGCATGTTTTCTGATTATAGATATATCATATTCTGCGACTTGTTTCTTTTTTTAAGAAAGTACTAAGGGAGAGCATATAAGAAAAAATAAAAATAAGTAAATAGGAAAATAGGTGGCTTGGTATGATTTTAGACGGGATCTTGGCTAATGAGATTCCTATCTCAGAGCTGGTAACAATCTAAGAAAGTTTGTCCAAGTGAAGATTACTCAGTGAGCACTTAGCATATATGAATGTGTGGTAAAACATTTGATTCCATAGAAAACCTGCAGCCTATATACATTTTGCTGTGTTTTAGAGACTACGAACCTTCCAGAGTATAAGCAATTTGCCCATCACTGTAAATCAGAGGAGAAATTCTCTGTCACTTTCGTCAGTCTGTCTGCGCAATGATAAACCACTTCTCTTATTTACAACATAAGTTTGACGCAGGTGAGGTTTAAACCTCCCCTTAAGCGTCTCTTCCGAAAGTGAATGTATGTTGCTTTAAAATATTGAACAAGCAATTGTTTTAGTTTGGTGAATTTCTCATCTTCATCTAAAATTTGTCATTGAAAATGTGTTATAAAGGATTTGTTTCACCAGTAGGATAGCCTGAAATGAAAAGGATGTTACCTGATGAAATTTATTGCTGTAAACGACAGCCTCTCAGCACATTCTGAAATGACCACAACACAAAAAGCCTAACTCAACCCAAACTAGAGGATTGCCGTACTCTAAACACGGGCCGACATAAAATGCTTTCATTCAAGACATGTTAATGTTCCAGAATACACTTCAGAAGAACAGCTGTACACAGTGACCTCTTTAGCACACAGGGTTACAACTATCTTTTAAGAATTATAGACAGTCAGATAAATAAGACTTATGTGAATTATGTACTGGCAGAATCAAGACTTTTCATTCCCTGGACCTATATAATGTAACAGAATCTATTTCAAAATGTGATTTAGTATGCATCTATAAATAAGTTAAGAAAAATAAGACTGTGGATGATAAGGCCAGAAAGTGACTGGAGGTTATCCATCCCAAGGTTCTTTACTGGGCCAAACTCTTTCCATCATCGTATAACTTTATCTTATCTCTTTTCTATAAAGCATTTGATTGTAAATGTGTTTCAGTAGTAAACTTTCGTGCAGATAAATGCAAATGTTACTTTCATAAATTATATTTTTTTTAAAAAAAGTGACCTAAGAACCATTAATATGGTGAACATAAAGCCACATTCTTATCATAACATTGAAGTCTATTTCACATCATGAAAGATGTGACTTCTCCAAGGAGCATAGAAACGTATCTGAGAAAGCTGATTTACAGCTCTAGTTTGTTGGAGTTTGAGAAGACGGGGCTAGCAAGTCCAGAGTTGACAGAAAATTCTTCAGAATTTCTCTTAGATGGCGAAAATGAATGCAGAAATGTCTTGTGTGCGGTTGAAGGTTCCCAGTGTAGAGACTGGAAGCACGAGCTGGAGGCGGGGGACTAAATAAAGATAACTGGAAGCATAGAGTGCATCTAAAAATCAGGGGCGCTAGAACAAAAGTAGAAGTAAGTGCAGCAAAGGAGAAAACACAGCTATTTCCAAAAAAAAAAAAAATAGTTTCTGATTCTTAACATACAGTTTTGCTAAGAGGTCTTCAAGTCTCCATAAAGAAAATGTTCCTTTACTTTCTACAGTCTTAACAATAACTAGAGGGAGTCAAACAACACCATAGTCTCAGATTCTGAGTACTTCACATGTAAGAGAAACTACATGCTAAGAAAGAAATGGCAGAAAATCCTGTCATTTGTGTGTTCATGGCATCAACGGAAGACTGTTGACATGGTCTTAGTAAGCTGTGGATGATTCGTAGTTCGTAGGAACCACTCCTGGCTTAGGGAAGGTGATCTCAGGGCCTAGCGTGACACACCATAAGTCCGACTGAAAAGTGTTATTTTAATGTTAATGTTCCCATTGTGTTTTCAGATGCTTTCCCTCTTAGGCACGCTTATATTATTTACATGCCCTGAAAGGGTTATGTGGTGTTCATTTAAATGGGAAAATGTTGTTTTCTTCTAGTTCTCCAAAAAGATTTTGTTCAGACTCAGTTGTTGGAAAAAAGAGTTGTTCCTCGTTCGTATTTCAGTCTTCTTTAGTCCATTGTGCATGTTTCCCTTGGTATAACTTAGCCACAAATATCTACATAACTATTCAATTGTCTGATTCTTCAAAAGTAGAAAAAGAAGGAACATTTTATAAAATGCTTTTAACGTAAACTGTTTCTTATAGACAAAAGCCACCACAGTTTATAAACTTTCCTATCTATAACCACTCTCCAATTTTATCAATCTCTTTGGCCATTACGAAAGTATTTAGCATGTTACCTAATGCCTGGCTAGGAGAGAGAGCAGTTGCACATGGACCAATGGACAAACAAGCTGAAGAATCAGTAGCGAGGAGTGGAGAGATGACTCAGTGGTTAGTAGTACTGCATAGGATCTGAGTTCACTTTCCAGCATCCTATTAGGCAGCTCAGACAGCCTGTAACTCCTGCTCTGGGGGGCCTGATGCCCTCTGCTGGACTCTACAAGTACCAGCATTCACTTGTGCACATAGCCTCCCCACCACACCACATAGCACACACACACACACACACACACACACACACACACACACACACACACACACACAAATAGTAACTACATTTTAATGGTTACTGCAAGAAGATAATTGCTATGTGCTATAAGCGGGTGAATTGAATCTCAAAAATGTTTTTATTGGAAGATGAGCATTTATAGAGTACTTAGTTTCACTATTGTTTGTCCAAAGTATGTTGAATACTATAGCCTATTCCATAAACCTCCTCATTTGGATTCTAGTCAGACAATAAGAAATGTGTATATGGCCACAAAGCTAATGTCCTCGTTCGGGTTACTATTGCTGTGATGGCCAAAGAAAGCTGGGGAGGAAAGGGTTTAGTTGACTTCTGCTTCTACATCACGATTCATCATCAAAGAAAGTTAGAGCAGGAACTCAAACAGGGAGCAGCTGCAGAGGCCACGGAGGGGAGCTGCTTATTGGCTTGATCCTCCTGTCCTGATCAGCCTGCTTTCTTAAAGAACCCAGGATCTTTTGGTGATGCCAATGCAGGGATGGCATCACCAAAAAATCGGCTGGGCCCTCTGCATCAATCACTAATTAAGAAATGCCCTACAGGCTTGCCTACAGCACAGTCTTAATGAAGGCATTTTCTCAGTCGAGGATCCCTCCTCTCTGATGACCTCCGCTTGCTCCAAGTTGACATAAAGCTATCCAGTACAGCTATAAGAGGCTATTAAAGAATTTAAAGGAAGATCCATCCATCCTAACCCATGAAAGCTCATGGCTTTCATTCACTAATTCATTTCTTTCTCATTGAATCCATTACCTACAGGTAGAGAAGTCACTTTGCTTCAGAGAAAAATGCAGTTTGATGGGAGGGGGGATTGAAAGGCATTTGTGCAACGGAAATGCAGTAAGTCTTGTACAGGTGACTATACACGGTTAGCTACAAGGCAGAGAGCATGCCTGGATAGATTTGCCCAGGTAACTAGACCAACACTTCCCTGCCGTTTTTCTTGACTTCATTGCATGAGATCTCATATTCACTAGGGCTCTGTGAAGCACCTACAACAATTACACGACAGAGGGGCTACTCTACAAAGAGATGTGGTAACTGCTTTTTTATTCTCTTCCTTTTTCCTCTTTGTATACAAGTCGTATACTATTGGAACACTTAAAATTAAGAATAATGGTAATTCTTAAAGCTTTGACTGTGGGAAGCGTTATTTATAGACTTTTGTGGTTTTAAAAGGGAAAAGTAGAGCTTTCAAGTAGGGTAACACTAGGAAGACAACCTTCACTCCACTTTAGCCAAATACTGTCTTCAGCAGGACATTCTCTTATAATGCCTTATAAAATGTTTCTTTCCCAACACCGCATAAGAAAACTGCCAGCTTCTGAACTGACTCTTCCTTAGCCTACTGTATAAAATCCATGTATCTATTAGCAAGAGATTAAGTATTAGGGTTTTGGAAGGACATCTTTATAGGAACTATTTGCCTTGGTATCAGTGACCCACCGGCAAAGGCTTTAGTACACGAGGGTTCATTTTTATATATCAAAGAAACCCAGGTCTTGCTGCTCCATAGAGCCATTCCTTCTAACATGTTCAGAGCCTCAGTTCTCAAGCTCAGCTCACAGTGAAGACTTCCGTGTGCATTCTCAAGTTTTTAAAACTCCCACATGACTTTGGCTCTGACTGGTCAGACTTGGTCATATGGCCACCCTAGCTACAGAGGAGGTTGGGAAAAGGACCAGTTGACCACACAGACATGTTACCTTCCTGTTTGCAAAGGTATTCTCATGCTAAGGAAGAAGAAAATGGATACTGTGTGGGTGTCCATATCATGTACTACTTTCCCACACGTCATGAGTCCAGAAAAGAAGTCTTTGGAGTTCTGAGGATCATGTGCTGGAGATGAGAGAACGCCTTTGAGCCAGGGAGACACCCAGTTCAGTGGGAAGGAAGTGCTGAAGAAGAGTAGATATTTACACCTCTACCCTGGAAGGTCTTGGCTACAGCAATACTTTTACCAAGGAGCAAGATTCATTTTCCATGTACCACCTCTCTCTGACAGGAGCAGCGTGATGGAAGCAATCAATGGGGTACACACTTTTGAACAACTACCTCCTGACTTTGGAGAGATTTGTAATGCTCTTGTTTATCAGCAAAAACAAAATGTATGAGGTTTAAAAACCCCACAGAAAATATTAAAAATATATTTTCTGCTCCTTCAAACGTATCCCCCACAAGATCAAAACCACAGTGGACTATTTAGAATAATTGCAGCATATTTATAATTGAGTCACATTGTGGGTCCTTATGCCAACCTGTGACTTCAGATGACATGAACTCGCTATCTTCCAATCTTGAAGGTTAGACATCTGCCATCAGCCTCATTAAACATAACTCTAGATATCGACATGTCTGTTTCCTCCCCAGGTTCTGTATCTTTGTCTTCTCCAGCAAAGGCAGCCTCTCCTTCATCAGACACCCCTTCTGTGTTCTCACTGCCCTATTACCTTCTCTCTAGTTCTCATCCCCTCGACCGCCTGTGATATGGAGCTAAGAGGTCACATTCCAGAAAGGTCTCCCTGTGTCAATTCCTAAGCAGATCGCACCTTCAAAGACTCTCTTACCAAGGATTAGAGATCATGAATGTCTTGGAAAGCATTATTCACCCCATGCCTTGCAAATAAAAATATAAGAAAGTAATTCCATACCTAATCTCAACATAAAAATTGTACCAAAGTCACCCTGTTACTGTTTTGATGTGCTTATAGTCTAATTTATCATCAAATCAAAAATCTCACAACAAGAGAGTCGGGAGCTAATGATCAGTACTGTTGCTAGGTCATAGTCTAAAAATCTCATCAGAAACCCTTTCATATACCTGTAGAATCTCTGTCTTTCCTAATGTTTCTTTTCAATTTTGTTTCAGAAAAACAAGACCATAATGCAAAAATTGAAGCTATAAAGTCTCTGGTAAAAGATCTCCCTCCACCAAATCATGACACCATGAAAATCCTCTTTGGACATCTGACTAAGTAAGTTATGCAAGTTTTTGAGTACGTTATATTATAGTTGGTACTGACACGGAGAACATTTGACCTTGTATCGCTAAGACAAAGGTTCTCCAATGCGTCCATCAGAGATCTCGACCCTACCTGACCTCAGTCTGACTGAGGAACCTGAAAACATACTCAAGATAGGAAGAGAAACCTGAAAAGGGAACTTCTGAAGGCTTCTATTTTTCCTGCATTTTTTAAGCATGAAACTGTTTGCTGACAGACTGTTAGAAGCATTGCCAGGGCCCATGATGGTTCACGTTGACTTTTGCTATTGAAAATCATGGGCAAAACATGAAACGATGCAGACATTGGAATACAGCTCCACCATGTACCAAATCCAATGACCAAACCTTTCATGACTTACGCTCTCTGCATTCCACTTAGTCAAGGCGCTAGTCAGGTAGTCAAGCTAGAGAGGAGTGGTCCAGGAAAAGCGAGGCAAATAGAAAGATCCAGAGGCCCAAATGTTCTTGATACCCATGAAAAGCAGAAAGCAGACAGGAAAGGCCAGCACCAGGTGAGTAAGGAACGTAGACTTGAAAGCAGAAGTCTCATATTTCTATGTTAAATAAGAGGAGCCACTGAAGAGGCTCAGCTGAGGGAGTACAAGGTTTCTCTGACTGCCAAGCAGAGAATAGAGAACAATTATGAAAGCAGGAATGCGACTAGTTACGATCTCTAGGATCCTAGTTCGAAGATAGAGGCGACGTGAAGAAGATCTTAGAGCTGTGGTTCTCAACCCGTGGATCGCGAACCTTTAGAGGTCAAAAAACTTTTCATGGGGGTCGCCTAAGGCCATCAGAAAACATAGATATTTACGTTATGATTCATAACAGTAGCAAAATTACAGTTATGATGTAGCAGCGAAAATAATTTTATGATTGGAGGCTGTCGCCACAACATGAGGCACTGTATCAAAGGGTTGCAGCATTAGAAAGACTGAGAACCACTGCGTTAGAGAGAAATGAGTCAAGAAATTTTACAAGTGGGTCAAGTTGGGCATGCTGTTGTTTGTGGCATAGTGGTAGAAAGGAAAGAGAGGCCACGGGTGCCCCTTTGGGTTTCTGCTCAGGCGAGCTGAGAAATGATAGTGCCATACGGACCGATGGGCAAACCTGGTGGAGGAATGGGAAGAGCAGGCTTGAAAGCTCTGTTTGGGCCATGCTACATCTGAAATAACAGCTCTTGCCTTCTGTTGATATTCAGTAAGGCACAGTGCGATACACTTGGTGACGTCTGAGCTCTCTACATGCGTAGCATCAGTGCACTGCTCATCGAGCAGTGAACCAAAGCTGCAGTTGTGCTTTGTGAGATTAAAGTTGCTTAATCACCTGAATAATGCCTGAAAACTATTCAACTCGTTCATTCAATCATTTTTAATTGTGAACGCAATACATGCAACTGCATGCAAAATCTGTAAGCAACAGTGATGAATATACATTAAAAAGTGACATTCGTCCCCATCCCCCCCACCCCAGTCACTCTTAGCTTGCTGAGCAGAAGTAGCTAACATTCTTGCATGGATTCTGTTAGACCTCTTTCTAAGCACATGCAAACTTATGTGCGTATGTTGCTTCTGGTGCTTTCGTAGAGCCCTGCACACATTATTCTTCAACCACTCTAAGGATAACACTCCAAGGTTTTACTATGTCATAGCCTGCTAAAGTGGTACTTGCCTTAGAGAACATGTAAGAACCTAATGCATCGTCTTAGTTGTTCTCTCCACGTTCTGAGCATCTTTCATAGATAGGATGCAGGATACAATAGGAAAAGATCTGGGCTCTTAAATGAATAGAAAAAGGAAACTTAGAGCCAAATCATTGGTCTATACATTGTCTCAGGCATGGTCTCATACATCTACAGCTAGATTAAATAATACACAAAATCTTATAGTTATGAGAGTTAAATAAGAAGATGTGTAAAAGGTCAGACACAAGACTAAGAATTCCTGAGATGTTATTATTTTCCTCTCAAAATTTTTATCTAGCATGGAAGGAGTATTCAAGTTTCCGTTAAAAGCTAGAGTTCCTAGTAATTCTAGATGGACAAAGTCACAAGACAAATCAAAATCACACTATTTAGTACTAAGATAAATTCAGTCTTAGTGTTCTTGAAAAATAGCCATTATTTAGTCTCAGATAATTTTGACTGAAAGGAAAAATAAAAATAAGACGAATAGTAGAATTTTAAAAAAATAAAATAAACAAAGAATTGGCTGTAAAACTTCCCTCCGAAACACACAGAATCTGTGTGCTGAGGCGTGCAGAGATGCAGTTCCTATATAAGCATGCTTCTGACATCTAAATGGATTTTCTAACTTAGTTAGACCTTTTGTTTAGCTCAGTAAAGCTGGAAATAGATATTTTAAACTAAGATTTTGAGATCAGACTATTCTGTTACCTCAAAGCATTCACATCTTGAGATTTATCTTTATTGGGGAGGAAAATGTGTTATTTATCATCCACCAACCTTTCTTGGGTGGTGTGGCTATATTCCATCCAGTACCAAGTTATAAACTGACTTTAATTATGCATAAATGTGTGTACACAATTATATCTTGCTAAGCATTTTTCTAAGTTTTTGATAAACAGCCAGTTGTGGTATGTCATCAAAGTCTGAGAAGACTAAATAGAAAGACTGTTTAACCTAAGTTTAAATATGTTCGTGTTTGAAAGAATCATTAGGATGTTTTCTTTACTCTTGATGCATTTGGTAGTCCTTCAGCGAATATACCATCCATACTTGTGTGTAGCGTTTAATACAAAATATGTGTGTGTCTACTAAAGTTTGTTTAGTGAAGGGGAGGGAGCATTATAATGTGCCAAAATTCCACTTGACCTCTATACTCTACAGTCAACGGAGCAGAACTCTGTTTTCAGAGCTGTGAATTAAACACTGCCCTCAAAGCAGAAAAGCTACCAACTGGGAAAACTTGCTACAGCCCAGCTGGACTAGAAAGTGGAGGGAAATCTTTCCATAAAAGCCAGAACTTTTACAGGGTTGTGATTATACTAAGCATAATGTTATTTAATGACTGCATAGGCTCAGTAGTATCAGGGTCCAAAGTCCTCATTGGTAGTTGAACTCAAGGTCAGATTCTATGCTCTGACTACCCTATTCTGATTGAACTCAAGGTCAAATCCTATTCTCTCTCTGCTCTTGCAAAATAAAGGAAAGAATGTCTTCCTAAATCGTACCAGAAACAGTTTTCACGATTATTCAGCATTGCAATTTCAGGGTTCTTTTCCCCATAGAGAACTGCATATTTCTAGGATACAGAAATGAGAGAGATAAAAATGATGTGGACGCTTTATCTAAAGACCTTAAGTTTAGGGCCAGTTCCTACTGTCAGAGCCAGAGACCGAAAATTCAGAATGAACAGTGATCTGAAAACACTATCAGTCAGAAAATGCATGAGTGGCCACTTTCATGAGTTGACAGTATAGTGCTGGGACCAGGAAGGTCCTATGATACCTTCTGAATGACCATGTGAGAACCAAGTGCTCTCTCTGTAAAATATGTCATAGGTGACTAAAGCTGAAGCTAACAGGGGCAAACGTTGTAGGAAAACGGCCTGTTTCTTAGTGAGTAGCAGTTGGGGTGTGAGCCAATTAAAGGAAGGGAGAAACAGAGAGTCAGGAAGGTATATGCAGCGCACAGTTGTACCATGAGCCTCCTGTAGGAGAGTCAGCTCGCGACAGCATGTCTGACGGCAGAGAGAGCAGGAAAGAGACTCTCAGAGACCTGTGGTAGCCTAGTTAGACTTGAGTACCGGGAAGAATTCATCCAAGTCTTAAGGGAACAAAGAAAATGAGCTTCAGAGTCGGGCAAAATTCAAATATTTAGCCAGATTTATTTTGTGGCTTGCATTTAGGAAATCAAAAGTATTCTCCAATTTTTTTTTTGGTTGGGGGGAGGTGGGACAGAAGAACATTTAATTCTCACTTAGGTACACATTATTCAGGAAAAGTAAAAATCTTTCAGAAGTGGGTATTTTTAACAATAAATTTCAGTACTGGAGGATCCTACCTAAGACCCTGCGTTCAATCTTCAGCCAAATAAATAAATAAATAAATAAGAAATAATAGAATTTAAGCATTTCTGAAAAAAATATCCTTACAAGAATATAATTGCCGCTAACTTTTAGATGCAAATAAGTTTTCTTGGGGGAGATTTGCACATTATGAACTAGATTAAAAGGAGAGTTTTAAAATCTTCCCTTTTGCATTGACTCTAAGAAAATTGCCCAGCTGTTCATAGAATTCCAAGGTGAAAAAAACAAACGTTTTCAGCGAACAGGCAGATCTCAGGGAAGCATGCCAGTTGAATGCCGTGTTAAAAGAAGCAACTGTGGAGCTGTGGCTACTTTGTGAGGGAGAACTGATATTTAAAGCCGTTGTGGTCTTTATGGATATTAAATAAAATATTCTGCAAAAGCACGTCTGAGGTAACTTAGATGATGATGACCTAGAAATAGGAGGGTTGTGTGTAGAAACCAGAGTGAGGAAACAGTGCGTCCACCGGTTCTTTACAATGGCACTGTGGGCATTTCTGATCCCCCATGGAGGTTAGATACCGATAAAACACATACTTCAAAACCAGGGGCCTCCTTCTCTCTTTCGTCTGGTCCTCCGGAGCATCGTGGGTGTGACTCACTTCTGCCCATCCAGGCTTGGGACTGCTCTGGTCTCCTGTGCTTTGGAACAGGATGTGTTTTTCTGTGCTGTCTCCTGGCACTACACTTTCTTTCTGTACACTTTGGTCTTCCACCCAACCACAACACCTGATAGCCAAAGATTTGCAGGCTATGGGTATTTTTACTGGAAAAAGAGGAACGTGTACAAATTGTTATTCTCTCCCCCTGTCTCTCTCCCTCTCCCTTCCTCCCTCCTCCCCCTTCTTCCATCCATCCATCCCTCCCTCCCTTTCTCTCTGTCTTTTTCTTTTCTTCAGGGACAAGGGTAGCAAGTAGTTTGGAGCAAGAAACATGGTGGCTTATTTGCCCGTGTGTGAGAAATGTCCGCCATTTGGAAGAGCTAACGTGCTTCCAATGAGCACGCAACTCCTTAGCTGAACTCTTGTGGGAGAAGCTGATCTGAGCATTAAAACTGTTATTCAGATTGTGAAGTGATTGAACAGTTTTCAACTCCCCATAGGGATTATTAAAATGTCATCAACTTAGGAGACATCTTGGCAAAGAATTTATAAGATTTGTGAACTGGGGACCAAGGTGCAATTATCTTTCCCATGTTGTACCCTTCTCCTAGAAGAACGCTTTGGGAGATAAGCATTCAAGGCAGGAGGGAAATGATTCCTGGGGATCTTTAGACTTTGCTTCTCAATAAAGTATAGAAAACAGTAAACTTACAATTGTGACTGCCCTTTCTATGGCTGTCTTCCGTTGTGGACCATGGTTCACACCCACAGGGATACTGAGAAATCAAAGTTTTAGCCATATTCTTCTTCACCATGATTCTTGGCCTTGTCCTAAAGAAAGGAAAGAACTGGGAATTTGGAACTTGGAATAGAAAAATGGTCACAGCCCCAATCTCAGCCCTTAGAGCATATACCATTGAGAAAAAGTTATCCTGAATGTTCCTTTTATTCCTGTTTGAAATATGTGAAATAAATTCTTACTTATTTGTTTGTCAATTGTAACACCCTATCTTCCAACTCCTTTGGAAGTTTTCAATGAGTGTCGTTTAGCTTCTAGGGCCCACAGGAACTGGTGGATTGACGAGTTCTCAGGCTTACTCAAGATCTCTCCTGCTCCCTGTGCTTGTCAATAACAGTTTATTGAAATACACACTTGTTGTTTATATATTTTCTGGAAAATTTTCATTCTACAATGCCAGGAATTAAATAATCGCAGCGAGTTGAACATGATCCAGTGTACTTATTCCTAATTTGTCGCAGAAGAAAAAGTGTCTGTCCACTGAATTCAAGGTTCAAGGCATGAAACACCAAACAAGAGTGGAAATTTAGCTTAGAAACCTCAAAAGAATACCTTCAGAGCGCATGACACAAGACTAGCTTTAAGTAGATCCATCCATTTGGTAGGCACTGTACAAAAGCTAAAAATGATCAGGTTTCTTACATAAAATGAGATAGTATTTGTACATACCCAATGGTATCCTCCTAAAAACAAGTTTAAATCTCTCTGGATTATTCATAACACCTAATATAATGTAATAGTAAGAAAATAATTGCTATTTGCTACTATTTAGGAAATAATGACAAGAAGGCTACTCTGTACATGCTCAGTAAAATGTAAAAGCAGTTAAACAGTTTTAATCAGCAATTATTGATTCCTCTAACATAGAACTTGTGAGCACAAACGGCAAACTGTACTATGTATCAGGGCATCGATGACCACAATGTGAGGGGGAAAAATGTCCTCCAGAATAAATAGACTTATGAATAATAAATAGAAATAAAAAATGTAAACTCGGAATATTGTAGATAAGGTAAATTGTGAAGAAACCCTAGTATTATAAAGGAGTTTGAATATCAGGTCAACTGTGGAAGGACTCCCAGTATGGAAGTAAAGCAAAAGGATTGCATTGGAAGGTCTAAGAGAGAAGTGAAACAGTCTGAGATACGGAGGAGTTAGATGGCCAAAACAGGATAAAGTTAGGAGAACAGGGCAGGTCAGTTTCGAGAGCCCCGGGGAAGCACAGCCCATAGCACTTGCTCTCCAAGCACGTGAGTAGTGTGACATTTCCAGGAGGGTTCCCAGGCCTTGAACTAGCTGCAGCGCAATGCCTGTAACTCGTGCAGGTAAAGGAACAAAGCGGATGCACAGGAGGGCCCGAAGTTAGGGCATCATGTGATTTGGTCACCGCTTATAGTCCACTAGCACAATGTAGTACAGAGGAACCAATATGTCTTTCCGTAAGTTTGGAAAGCATCACTTTGAAGAAGCACAGGGCCACAAATAACCCCAAGGGCTGAGCTGACAGCAGCATCCTCGGAACTTCTCAGGGAAACACGGCCGTAGAAGCTCTTGGAGATTGTCAAGCATGTTACAGAAAGAAAGTGTAGCAGAAGCAGAGGTATTACATTTCGTGTGTAAGCCTACTAATTCCTTAAAAGAGGCCTAGAAAAGGCTCAGTGAGAAAAGTATGCACCAAGACTTAAAATAAATAAATAAACGAAACAGAAGTTCTCATGATAACAGACCATTGGGTAGACTTCTAGCCGTGAGCAGATACTGTTCTTATCTTCACCTCCCACGTCCAATAAATAAACAGCATTGGACAAGCAGGAGGGAGATAACCTGTAACTCAGCCTCTTGAAGATGTTGGTGAAAATAGTAATTAAAAGCAAAAATTGGCCCCTTCTGCCATGAAAGGGTTGACCACAGGCTTAAGGAATGTAGCTCCTTGAGTTCCTGATGGCGCTGTTTGCAAAGACTTGTAAATATAGTGTCCCCGCAATTTCGTGCAATCAGTGGGATTCCCTGACCTCATTGAAGATGGCAGTCACCTGTGAAGCGGTGAGTGGATCAGGTGAGATCTTAGGCCTGAAATGGTAGAAATCTGACGTAGTTCAGATGAGGACTAGGGAATACCCCACTTTAAGTAACTCATTCTTCCTAAATGCCTAGCCTCATCTGATATACCACCCTTGCCGTGATGAAGAACACCCTCTGCTGATGACAGAGGGGACAATGCTAGCATTCCAGCGTCAACAGTGAGAAGGCGACATGCACAGGGCTAGCAGGTTGCAGCCACACTAGGACACTGTCACCCCCCAGATGGGAGCAACTCTAATACTGCATTATAAGGTCACCATTACTTGTGATTTTTTTCCTTAAATTTAGTATTATCTCGAATTAGTAATAGGTCTTAGAACATGAGGATTTATTTTTACATCTTCCTTTGACTCCCTGCTGAGAGAATGTTTTTCTTTTTTCAGATCTTTTTTTCATACAGTACATTCTGATTATGGTTTCTCCCCTCTACTCCTTCCCGGTCCCCCCTGCCTCCCCTCCCCATCCAGATCCACTCCATTTCTATCACCATTAGGAAATAAATACGCATCTAAGGAATAATAATAAAATAAGTTAACACACATCCAAAACAAATTTGAATATGAAAATGTAACCTGACAGGAAAAAGTCAAAGAAAAAGCACGTGTTCACACACACACACAGAAATCCCATGAGAACACCAAACGAGAGGTCATAATACACATACAAAGGACCTGTAAGGTGGGAGGGGAAAAAATCTCCCTGACTAAACATTATGAGACAATAATCTCCACAGATGCCTTCCAGTTCAAATGTGTCCATTGCTGGGCTGGGGGCCTGCCCTTAAGAGTGGTTTGTTTCCCCAGTGAGACTCCTTAGGAGAAAACTAATTTTTCCTTTGCAAGTGGTTACCAATTGGAGATAGCTCCTGAGTTAGGGATGGGGGCGGGGCATGTGCCCATATCTTTCTTCAGCTCTCGGACCACATCTGGTGCAGGCCCTGGGCATACTGCCTCAGGCTCTGTGAGTGCGTAGGTGTCCACTGTGTCCAGAAGGCCTTGTGTCCTTGGTGTTCTCCACCCCTTCTGGCTCTTTCGCTCTTTCCCCCTTCTCTACCAGAGTCCCCTGATCCTGGAGGCAAGGGATTTGATGGGGACAGGTCTTTTAGGACTGACTATTCCAAAGTCTCTCACTCGTAAGAGAATTTATCAATCCCAGCTCCTGTTATATCAATCCCAACTTCCCTATTGATCATGTTTTTCAATTCCAAAAGACTTCATACTATCGTCAAATATTAAGTATCAGGTGAAGAAAGGAGAGAACAAGAGAGGGATAGAGGGAGAGAGAGAAGAGAGATTCGGTGTGGGGAGAAAGAAAGCAAGAATAAAAGCAAGGCATGAATGAAAGAATGAAGACTCCTAATTGCAAAGCTTGCTCTCCCTTTTGTTGGATAAACAAATGGGGTTTGTCTGTGCTGCGCATCGAAGACAGTAAACATCAAAGTGGAAGGAGAAAAAAAAAATCACCCAGACCTCAAGTCACCTGATTTCCAGTCTCCCGGCACACACTGTGCTCTCCTGCCAACACCAATACTCAACCTTGTTTCCCGGGAAGAAGACCATGGCTGGGATACAGCCTGGAGGGGCACTTTCCTTCAGTCAGTTCCCCTAATTGCGACCATGTATCACCCCAGTCACTCAGATAAAACCCCCTAAAAATGAGAACCCCCCCTGATGGTCACAGGAGTTTCTGCAGAGCTGTGACAGTCTTCTTGTTCTTCCTCCCCCCTTTCTCTTGCTGTGTTGCTTTCTGCCTGCAAAGCAAAGGGGATGCTGCATCCTTCAACGGTGTCTTTGAAGGCAAGTGCCATGTCAAAATCCCCGGATGCCTCAGTGTGCATTTCTCACACTTCTAAACAGCACTTTTTGGAAGGGCAGCGACGGGCTGCCACTTGCCACCACCTTTTTCCTCTGTAAATGGAAAGCGCTGAACCCAGATGCCCAACCACGGAAGACAGTCTTCCAGACGCAGCATCTGGCTTCCTGGCAAGCCCTTCCAGGGAGCTGTTTAGGGAGCGTTGCCTTGTCTCTGGATCTGTCACGTGTATCTGACACCATGGCCTCCCTGGCTGGCAAGTCCAGACAGCTGCCAATTTCTTTCGGTTCACCTTTAATTCTGAGAAACTAGTTCATTCGCTTTCATTCTCACTGAATTTGTTTTGCTCTGCTGTGCCCACAAGAATTCCAGGACAGCCCTAATACCTACTGCTTCCTGCCTGTCCCTGTCTTCTGCGTGATTGTGTCTCCTGAAGCTGGGTGAGATCTCCCCGTCATTTAATCCCACGTAAAAAATGGGTTAGCTTTAACATACTTCTTAGCCACTTCTTATCAGCGAAGCTCACTGTAAACTGTGGGGTTGTTGCCTGAAAAGGGAAGCAAAACATTCCATCCAAGTAATTTATTATGGTCTGTACACAAGACATGAAAGTATTCTTGACATTTGTATATTATTTCATTAAATCATATTGGCTCCCACACATTCTTGGTCCACATTACAGCAAGAACAAAAGACTACCCCAGGACTAGAAGATGCAAAATGACACGACCACGCACAGGAGCAGGGAGGCTTTACAAACGGCCCCCACTAAATTTTTAAAAGTAGCTTCCTTTTCCTACCTATTAATATATTTTTTTTAATTGTGAAGGACTTGTGGGGTTTGTGGATAATTGTGAGGAACGCAGAGTCCAATGGTAGCCCACGCAACAGGAAGCCGTGACAAGGTGCTGACAAGTCCGGCAGCAGTCCCCAGAATGCAGAGGAGAAAGCAGAAATTAGAGCTGCAGGGTGACATCCAGGAATAGTTAAGATAGGGTAGCTGCAAATTCTATGTCGTTGGTTCTTTTTTTTTTTCTTCATGCAAGAAGAAAGTGAAGATTGTGTATGAGTTTTCAGATCTCAGGGCTAGGAAGTCTAGGCTGGAAACTGACTGGTGTATAGTGCTGGGTAGGAAGAAATCTCAGCCATAAATAAGAGCTGGCCTGGGGCCTGTAGCAGGCTGGACCCACACTTGACTTTGAAGCACTTTACAACTAAAACCTCATGGGCTTAACCCGACTGAGAGCCTTTGGGGACAAAGGCTTGGGTTAGGCCACCTAGAAAATGGCTTTGAAATCTTGTGCAAAAACGTAAACTCTGATTTTAGATAGGACTTTGAGGGCTGGGAGATTCTGCATTCTATCCCTAGCTAATAGATAGGTAGGTAGAATGATCTATAGATATAGATAGATAGATAGATAGATAGATAGATAGATAGATAGATAGACAGACAGACAGAGACAGACAGACAGATAGATAGACAGATACATATATAAAATAGATTTTAAGACTATTTTCTCTTCCGTTCAACAATGTCTGGGTCTATAATTCTCACACGAATTCCTTTTTACTAACATGTGCAAAGAAGATTCAAAAACATATAACACACAAGCTTTGTACAGAGATTCTCACGTCTCAAATCTAGTAATTTCATCTCTTTTCTTAAATCCTGCCTCCATTCTTGGTGATTGAGCTTTTTCCCAGCATTCCGCTTTCTTCCCTAGTGCTGACCCTTCAGCCATCCAAGAGCGAGCCTGTTCTCTCTTCCTCCTGGTTAGGGCCAAGCAGTCCCCGGAGACATAGTGAGGCATTTGAATGGCAGTCTGCATGTCTTGCTACATTTTTCTAACTGGGAGAAAGGAGAAATCCGGTGCATCTTTTGTTTTCGCTAACCTCATCCTCCATTGCCATCATAATGGAAATAGGCATTTCCTGGGGTGCCAGACCCCTAAAGCAATTAGTACTTCCCTGGCAATCACAGGGCCTTGCTCTACATCTTGAAGGGAATTTATCTTTCCTTCCCCTTCCTTCCTATAGGCATCAGTAGGAAGCCTATTCTCCGACCCTTTTCATATCCCCACCGTCACCCAATGATAAACTAGGAGAAGATGGCTACCAAAAGAAGCTAAGGCAATAGTCATTGTAACATCTAGTAACATCTGACCCCAATGCTCTTTAACCCAGGAAGCAGAAGCCCCGAAGAAAAGAAGCCTGCACTTGGATAGGGCACTGGAGAAAGCTGAACAGGAAAGGAGATGACCAGAGGGCGGCATTCTGGCCATCACGCAGCCACTCGCAAAACACGAGCTAATTAGCAGTCTGCCGCCACACAGCACAGCGGTTTAATACAAGAAGGGAACAATGCTTTACCTAATTGAAACTACAGAGCTGACTTAGGTAGGCTGTATGCAATTACACAGATTGGAAGTCAGCCAGGACACTGAGGTTAACAATCTCTCCTTTCACAAAGGGCACCACAGGACCCTTAATGACCACAAGTGGTAAGGGCCGCCATCCTGCATCCTATCCAAGGAGCTCTCCTCTCAGCCCAGAATCCATCAGATGGACTTAACGGTGATGACTAATTGGCTAGAAGAGCGCCCTCTATTGGCTCAGCTGTAGTGCCCTGTAACTAACTTGCCAGACTCGGCAAACAGGTTTAGAAGGGGTCTATTCGAAAGAAGGTTCGAGATGGCTGAGGATAGTGAACAGGTCAAGATGCTAGGTGGGAACCAGAAGGCGACCAGTGCTTGCTGCTCCCGTGGCCAGAACTTCTTCCATGAGCAACTTTAAAGGAAGCTGTTATAAAGTAAGCCACCACCTATAGGAATAGATTTGAAGAATATAGATTCTGTTTCAGGAGGTTCAGCACAAGGCCTAGGAATCTGCATGAGTGGCTTTCCAAGAGAAACCAAGTTCTGCAGGAAAGCAAAGAGGCTCTCTGTAGACAAAGGAGAGACTAGCAATGGGAATGCTGTCTTCAAAATACAGTGTAACAACCAGTTATCCAACTTGCTGCATTCATCCTAGGAACAGAGTGAAGCAAAAACTTGGAGAGTCCAAATTAATAATGCGATCTCCACTCCACGATAGCTTAATAATGAGGATGGGGAGGAATGAATCTGGTCCTTGAATCTGTCTCATGTATGAGATACCTTCCTGGCTATACCAGCAAGGACAGCAAACAAGAGGCCTGTTAGGATGCCCTGGAGCTGGCATCACCAGGCTTCCAAAATGAAGCAAAAGAAGACAGGGTAGAGGAACACAGGTCCTCAAAGCTGACTTAAGCCATGGTCAGTGGAGGAAGGGAAAAAGGACTCAAGCGCTGCTAAGAAACAGTAAGTGAACAGGCCATTTTTTAAAGCTTATTGTAGGCAAACATGGTTATTACTGTTAAAAGGCTTTTATGATAAAGCATAGACATACTACTAAGGATCCTAATTGGTGGGATTGACAATAACGTTCTTTAGTTATTTCCTAAGTGGTTTTTGGAGTAATTTCTGCATATTTTGTGACTTTTTAATGATAGAAGCCACCGATACTTGAGAAGAAATGCTTATACTTGAAAGGAAATAGCCTTTTATCCCTAGTAGAAGCAACACAGCTCTCTCCAAATAGACCTACTGTGAACCACTGGAAACGAGGAATGGGAAATATTAAATATACATCCATCCTCATACATGCTTTAGTCTTGTAGCTGCTAAGAGCTACCACTTGTCAGATATATACGTATGTATATACATACATGTATGTATGTATGTATCTATGATGACATTCAAACAATAAAACATTTAGAATATTCAGCTATTTAAAGTTAGCATGATAAGCACCTATTCCAGAAGAATGCAATACGCTCAATGAATCTGTATTATCGAGCATCTATTTTATGAGTTATCAAGTAAAGAGAGTTGAGAAGATAACCATAACATTTGAAACTGGGGGATACACTCTTGCCTAGCTACCAATCTACTGGGGTAAGAGCTTAAGAAAAGACACAAGGTAATTTACTGCTAGGTAGAACCTGAAGTTGATGATGTGGATGAGGAAGTCAAGTGGAAGGCCAGCTGTGGCCAAGAGCACTGTGCTATGGAAGAAGGACAAAGAAGGACCAATTGCAATGTGGGGAAGAACTGGAGTTGTGTGTGGGGGTCACAGGGAGGTTGGAATTTGATGCCTCTGTCCACGAGGAAGCAACACAGGTTACTGAGCAGTTAAAGCACACAAATTCTAGGGCAGACGAAATGGCTCAGTGGGAAAAAAAACATTTGCTGCTCTTGAAAAGGACCAGGTTCAGTTCCCACCTCCTGCACAGTAGCTCAGAACCATCTGTACCTCCAGTTCCAGGGGATCTGACACCTTTTTTTTTACTTCTCTGGGAAGCAAGCTTCTATGTGGCACACATGCATGCAAACATACATGCAGGAAAAAAATCTCATACACAGCATAAATAAATCTCATAAAATTAAATGAGGAATGTAAGTTGGATTTATGATTTAATTATCTCAAATGATCCAATGCAACTGTAAAATGGATGTAGGAACAGAGGGAACAAAGCTGGAAACCCAACGTTATCTAGGCTAACCTTTGTTTCTGGTACTGACTGTGAAAAACATCAAGAAGGCAGATTTTTTTCATAATGGTATGTGGAGGACTGGAGACTCTGAGACTGCCAAGCTGCCTGCCTATAGGCTACAAGATAGTGAGGCCACCAATAAAACTGAAGTATCTAGAAATTGATATCGAGCACCAACTATCACGTATGTGGAGTTCTAGAAATTTCCCATCTTTCTAGAAATTCACCTTGCCCTTTGGAGGCTATAATAAACCTAACCCAGATAGCATAAAGAATTGAGGCAAATCTATAGGATAAGAATAGTACTGTCATTGCATGCTTCAGATTTAGCAGAATGAAGCGAGATGATGATGAACGAAGAGGGTTAAGAGAAATGTGGGGACTGTATTCTGCCACAAACGGTTGAGCTACAATAGTATCCTGCCTGTAAGATATGCTAGGGCATGGTGCACAGCGTCTGTGGGAGTAACCAACCAATTACTGACTTGACCAAAGGTCCACGCCAGGAGATGGGACTCATAACTGACATTTTTTAGGTGACCAACAACAAGAGACTAGATGGTCCAGGAACCTAAGGTAAAATCAAATTCTACTCACTGTTTTAAAACAAAGAAAAAGTAGCAACAAAATGGCTCCTAATGCATTCTGCTATATTGATAGATCAGTGCCTTGGTCAGACATCATCAGAGAAGCTTCCTCCTGCAGCACGTGGGAGCAAACCTACAGCCACATAGTATGCAGAGAGTGAGAGACTTTGAAACACTCGCTCAGCCGGTCTTAGAGTTTTTTTTGTTTTTTGGTTTTTTTGTTTTTTTTTTTTTTTTGCTGTGAAGAAACACTATGACCATGGCAACACTTATATAGGAAGACATTTTCATATGAGCTGGCTTACAGTTCAGAGGTTTGGTCTATTATAGTTATGGAAGGAAGTATGGGGGCATGCAGGCAGATATGGTGCCGGAGAGGTGGCTGAGAGTTCTGCATCTGGATCCATAGGCAGCAGGAAACGAACTGTGTGCCATGAGCCTGGGCTCACAGTGTCACACTTTCTCTAACAAGGCCACCCCTCCTAATAGTGCCACCCCCATGGGTCAGACATTCAAACACATCAGTCTATGAGGGGTTATTTCTATTCAAACTACAGCCCTAAATGGAATGTCTCCATCAAATCCCCCCAGGGGTCAGGGAACCCACGAGAAGAAGATGCAGAAAGAATGTAAAATCCAGAAGGGATGGAGGACATACATGAACTCATGGAGACTGAGGCAACATACAAGGGCCTCAGTTTGTACCAGTTGTGGTCCAAGAGCTAAAAGAAGTAGACACATATCTCCATCCCTAAACCAGAAGTATTCTCCACTTGATAAACTCGTGGAAATGAAACGTTGGTTTCTTTCAAGGGTGTCTCATTGGAAAAACAAACTATTCTTAAGGGTAGGTTGCATGCCCACAAGTAGATGGCCACAAAAAAGGACCTCAGTGGCATCTTTAGAGGCTCCCTGTCTCATAATGTCATGACAGGGCTCCTTCTTTTATTAAATTTATCTTTTTTATTTTTATTTTGTTTATATATTTTTCTTCTCTCTTTTTTACTCTGTAGGTCATATATATTATATGCATATTAAATATATATGTATATATAATGACTTCCAGTTTAATGTTTTTATGGGATTCCAGAGTGTGCAAATTAGTAGATCTCTGTTTCCTGTGCCTTCTCATGGTTCTCTTGGGCTCTCTGTCTCTCTCTTTCTCTCTGTCTCTGTCTCTGTCTCTCTGTCTCTCTCTCTCTGTTTTATCAAATTCCAGAGTGTTAACTTTTGTTTCATCATATTATATTATATTATATCGTTTAGAAACCTGTTTGTTTTCTAGTAAGAGACATGAAGGGAGTGGATCCAGATGTGAGAGGTGTGGGGGGAAGGAGGTGGGAGAAGTAGAGGAAAAGGAAACCATAATCAGGATATATTATGTGAGAAAAAAATCTATTTTCAAAAAAAGGAAAAGGAAAATGCTGTGGGGAGAAGAAAAGATAAGGTCGTTAGAGCATTAAAAAGGTGAACTATGCAACATCTTAAATAAAGAATTGAGCTTTATGTAGGGATTTTGTTATCCTAGGGAGACCTTAGCAGCAGTCTCCCCAGGAGACTGAAGGTGACTATCCTGTTATGGGTTTTGACACAGTTAAAAATCTAAGCAGCAGCCAGCCCCAGCACTCAGCACTGCGTGGAATCCAGGGCCTCAAATGGAGAAAGTACTGGATTCACATCAGGAACACCTGCTCCTTTCATCCAGGTTTTCCTCTTTCCCTGTCATACTGGACAGCATATCTTCCGGTAGCATTGATTTCCTCTTGTATTTTAAAAGCTATTGCAATACCTATCACTAAAAGGATCTCTCTAGGATTTAGAACCAGATGGGAAGAACAGCCCAGTGGAAACTCTGAAACACCAACAACTTGAGTTAGTTTTTGCGAGCTTACTTCCCACCAGGCTCCTTTTGCAACCATAGGTAGATCTACTCTGTTACAACACACAACTGATCCTTCCTTGTGCATAGTAACTTTGTTCCTTGAGAGCAGGACTCTTTTCTTCACAGTTGCAATATCCGGTGCCAATGACAAAAGATAGGACCTTAAAGGGATCTGAAAAAACACTTTCACAAGTAGGTGAAGGAAGGCATTATGTAAAAGAAAGAGATTGAGATGTATCTGTTTTAGAGAGAATGTTTCAAGCCACAAAAGTGAGCATTCACCAAGACACTTCAGAATCAGCCAAGAGGAAGGAATTCAAGGCAACCTTGGATTAAGCATGGTAAGAACCGCGAAGTAGCAAACGGGAAAACTAGGAAGGAAACAGCGAACTCAGAACGAGCTGCGTTACCCAGACTGGAAGAGTGTTATCTGATAATCATTGCCCACTAAATAACGTCTGCCCAAAAGGATCCAAACAAATTTCAATTAGCTGCCGTTTCGCCAGTCGGAGACTTCTAATAGCCACCCATTTATCTAATAACCACACTCTAGCCCCGCGATAACTCCAGTTCTTAATGAGAGCTTGAAGATTCAAAAGTTCCTTGTGAATTATCAAAGGATGCTAATTCTGTGTCCTTGTAATTTTAGTATTAACTGTGTTATTTGATTACAGCTAATCCGCACATGATGATAAGTGTTTTGCACCAGAACGTTTTCTTAATCAGAACTTTCTATGCCCCCTCTAAGGGAAAGAAAGTTGCTGGAAATGAGTGAAAACGTTATGTTAAGCTATTTCCTGAAGCTGGTCCTTAATAACACACATAAAAAGCCACTCTTACAACATACCTAGCCAATAATATAAAATCCACCTCCTCTCTAATGCCCGCTTTGTGTCTTTTTAATTGACATTTTGGAATTCACCTGAAAACATCAACAATTTGCCAAGATAAAACTTGGCCTTGGAGAAGACACCATATTCAACACCAATCTGGAGAAAACAACATATTCCATTTGTTTAATTTGATTTTTAACTGTTATTTTCCCCATTATTATAATTTGAGCACCATAACTTGGTGCTAGCAAAACTAGACCGTGGGCAATGAAGAGTTAAAGCCCGACCACTCGCTCCCTATGCCCTATGCTCTTGCCACCTCATCTCAACCCCTCCTTTCCTTTGGTACCACAAAATGAATAATGCTTTAGACACAGTGTTTGCAATGCTAATATCTAAACAGTAAAAGATACCTTAAGACCTTCGTCAAGATTTTTTAAGGCCTCATTTAATGTCAGTGTCAAGGTTCTGTGAAGAATAATTAATAGAACCGAGCAAGGTCTATGTGGCCATCGATTGCTGGGGAATTTATGCAGGTAACTCATTAATGCCACAGGGAGTTCAGCATGTAAATCCCAAAGCCTTGATAGGGAAATGGGACCCAGTGATTCCCGCCCCCCATAAAAAACACAAACAATGACAAGTGCAAAAGCGAAAAACCTGAATATCGGTACCAACAACTCTAGGGCCTGTAAAAGTTTTCCATTTACATTCTGTCACCTCTTCTTTGCACACGTATAAAAGATGGGGCAATTATTTCAACAAACCCACCCATATAAATCAAGGCCGTTTTTTGCTGTGGGAAGACTGGGTGTTTAAGGCATTTAATATTTCAGCATCCCCAGATTATCACCAGGATCCATTTCGCTCTGTGGTCAAGGGCATGATGAGCCCTGTGACAGGATATTGGCCATTTTCTTGTGAAGATCTGAGACCGCTGGTAAACAAACACCAGTTGGAAAAGTAAGAACAAGTCTGCGGACTGGAATGCACCCTCCTCGTAATGGGAACAAAAAGCTGGCAATCAAATCTAAAGAAAAAGCTAAATCACAGCAGAATGACCTACTTTAAGGCATTTGCCAAAGGAGCGGTGTTTTCAGACAGCTCTTGTGAAGCAGCGTCTCTCTGTCTATGCCATCTGCAGATTTATTACTTCGCCTGAAAAAAACAACCAAGTGTTGGGGGGGGGGGGGGAGAAGGACTCTGTTTGAATGATACAGGAAAGATTCCAGTATTGTGGGCACCACACCCACACCTACTGATGTGGTCCAAGGTTTTGCTTTAGAGGCACCTAATTAAGAAACCCTGACTCATTTACATGGAGACGTTTGATCTAAATTACACTCCAAACCGCACCAAATTGGGAGCATCTGGGAATGTGAAATGTTTGTTCCCTGTGACGGCTAGAACAGGGCCAGCTCTGGACGGCACATGTTCAAGTGACGAAAAATATTTCACATGTAACGTACTTCTGAGACCCACTTTTCCACTAATAATTCATAGCAAGCCTAACCAGTATCTGTACTTCCACAATTATTTCAGGCTGTGAAAAATTATGTCACTATTTTTCTTCCTACAGCTAGAAGGAGGTAGACCACCCACTTAGCTTGTTGTCATTGATAAAAGGGCCTTAAAGGCAGCCAATAGCAAACAGGCAAAGCTGGACAGCGTAGAGGCTGGTCATTATAAATATCCAAGCCGCCTCCAAAAATGCCGAGTGGCGATCTCAAGGGCTAAGTCCCAAGTATGAGCCCTCTCTCACCGCCTGATCTCCTCCAGCCGTCCCACTTGGCTTGCTGGGATCCCAGCAAACTCTGCCTCCCAGTTCAGCAGAGGCTGCTCTGTGCCTGAAGAGGCAGTTCATGGAGGTGGGGGCTGTCTCCAGGACAGAGGTCATGGTGTCTGCCATGGGATGGCATCTGAAGGCAGTCCAGCTCATTCCCACCAGGTAAAATGTCTCAAAACCTCAAAAGAAAGCATTTATGTCTTGGATTCTGTGAGCAGTCCTCAGACATGATTCATAGAAAAGAGTGTTGTATTTCAAGTACCATAAACAGAGTTTTACAGATAAAGTCAGCCCAATCCTTCAGCACCTGACGGCCACTTTACCTGACTAGCCTGTACATCACCAACGGCTCAGCGGGAGTCCGAGAAACGAGAAAAGTTTAAAAAAATACACTGGGGTCTTTTGTCTTAGGATGATATTAATGCATTTATCTGATGTGCCGTGTTTTGCAGTAGCTGGAATAAGATTTGAATATATTAATATTTTCATCAGCCGAGCCCAGGGAGCCCAGTTAATAACTTATGCATGGGATACATAGATAAACTTCAGACAGACGTAAGGTTTTCAGCTCTCATGTTGGTAATACTTGGCGAGATGGAATGAAAGGGCCTGCTCTCCCTGAGTCTTTGTTGTGGGCATGCATTGTGACAGTATGGAGCCAGAGTTCTTCTGCTTGTCTACACAGCCTGGATTCAATAAACCGTTATGTATGCATATTATGACAATGTGGTCAAGGAAACCAGATTTTTTTACTCTACCTTCAAGTGCTTATGTAGGCTGAATCTGGTGCTTATTTTTCTTGTCCCCGCTCAATATGCTAACGCATTCATAATTTGATACAGGTTATATCCACTTTATAATTAAAGCTATGAACTTAGTTGAGAAAGCATTCGAATCCTACCGAATGAAAAATATCTCTTAGGTTCTATGGTGTACTCTTCAGTATGGTGCGAACCCAAAGCCCAAAGAGGTGAGAAACACCACAGGCAGTGGTAGAACTTAAGCAATGGGATTTCTTATGTGGCCACTCTCCGTCGCTTGCACACGACCTTTCTCTGGCTCCCTAATGACCTCATGGCCTTGCTTCTATGCCTGTGTGCTCCTACTGTCTCTGTGTGTGCTCAGACAAGGACACAGTCAGACCCTTAGAGCCGGACTTAGCAGTCTCATTTTCACCTAGTGACTTTTTCCTTGCCCTAACCTGCTTGCAGCTGCAGTCTGAGGAACTGGAAGTTAGGGCTTTGCCATGTACCTACAGGGGACCTACGTCAACCAACACCACACAAAGCGGATGTGCTTCTCCAGGTTCCTGGTGGGCTCTGGGTCGCACGTGTGCTTATTTGAGCACAGAACTCACACCCAAATTCCCATTTCTAAATCGTCAGTATTTACCCAGTATGAGTTTCAGTTCTATCCTCCATCAATAAGAAACTGTGATAGCTTCCAAGGTTTAGGGGAATAAATAACAGTCCGAGCCTTCTCACACCTGCTAGGTTGGAAGGAAGTTCTCCACATACAGTAAGCATTATCACAGGTCTGCTCGAGCCCCACCCGCCTTCAGGGACCAAGTCTTCAAGCCTAAGTGCCTCCTTCTCCATTATGCGTCTCCATTAGATGCTCATAATGCGAGAGACATCACTTTCAGTAGAAGGCATTGCACTTACACCCCACCTTTCAACTCAGCATTTCCAAATGCTTTAAAAATCATTATTTCTTTATTATTTATTTGTGGAGTCCCAGCGCTCGGAAGTGCAGTCAAAGCCACAGAGCGATGGTCTTTAGTTACACAGACTTAAACCTACCCTCAAGGTTCCCCCTTTGGTGTGCCAGGAAAAACCTGAAGTGGACGTGTGCGTGTGTGGGTGTGGAGAGAAAAGGGAACAGATACTTACGCCCAAGATGTGCTGTGGCTTACACACCTGGAAAACTTCAGAAATGGCTCACTTGTTAGCGCTGTCCCAATAAACTACAACCTAACCAAGGAGAAAGCCGGAAAGCAAGCTGAGCTTTTAGATGCTAAAGCTCAGAAAATGGAAGTGAATTTTCCTAACCAAGGTCACTCATGCACAAGAAGGCATTTAGGAAGATTATTAAGCAATGCAGGAAGTCGAAATCAACCGTACCCTGCTTATTGCTCCCTGGTCATTCTTTCCTGGGTCAGTTCTGCTTGGCACTGAATTTAAGTCTTTTATTGAGTTGAAAGGTCTTAGAGAAACCACCACTGCTGGTCCACCCTATTTTCCCAAGCTTTTCTTCACTGGATACTGCACCTGCTTTGTTTGAAACAACTCTATTGTTTTCTTATACTTTGACGGTATAAGAATGTATTGTCTATCCCTTTAGTGCTTGAACATGGTCCAACACCCGTAACACAGTAGGCTATCAATAAATGTTGGGGAGATGTATGACTAACAAATTTTCACAGGACTCCGAAAGCAGTCCAAAGTGAATTTGACACATCTTGTTCACTCCATGAAGTCATATGACACATCACTGCCAAGGCATGGCCATTACAGATGCTAATTAAAAACCTAACAAAATAATGGATTAGAGCTGGCTTTAAAACAAAAATAACCAAAGTGTATGTCTCATCCTATCTTGACTACCATTGGATTTAACCAGGAAAGCTTTCCTGGAAGAAGTGTAAGTCTGAGAACTTTGGGGACTGTAAGAGGAGGTGTTCTGATTGGGGCTGTGACCAAAAAGAAACATCCAGTTAACAATTAAACTTTAGGAGAACAGGGTCGGCAAATAAGTCAGGGAAGCACTTCAGTGGGAAGGAGAGATGTGCAAAGTAGGCAAAAGGCAAAGACCACGGGGCACAGAGAGCTCCTTTGAGATGTGAAAGCCATATTGTGAGCAACACGGTTGGGATTGTAGCCAAAGCAGAAGTTCAGAAAACAGTTAACATAGCGCAGCTGAGATGAGGAGCATGTTTCTTCTGCCCTGTTTTGGTACAAACCCCTCCCTCTGTAGTTCTGCCTTGTCCCCGGAGCTGGGGGTTCAAAGGGGGCTCAGAAGCTATCAATCGATGCTTGCCTTTCACAGTTTGTATGTGGTGAGTTATGAGAGGGGAGCCACTGTGCTTAGAGTCAGGTATGCAGCAGCTCTTCCTCTTCCCCGCTTCACACTGGTGATCCTGACTCTCCAGGAAGATAACGCTACAAAGCAGAACTAGGGGTGTCTTCTGAAAATGAGTAATCAAAACCACCGGAGAGCAGCTGGTGTCATCCCGAAACTCACCGAGAAACAGCGGCAGGGCAGAAGTGAACTTCAAAATGCAGATGTGATTTCCTGCCCTAAATTAAAGAGAAAAGTTCCCATTGCCTTACCTAACTAAATGCTAATCTATTATATTTTGCACTTAACATTTGACACATTCGTGCACCAAAGTAAAAACAACCATTGAGCTTAAAATCAGCAATGAGTAGCACGGCATCATGGGTGCATATGGAAAGATTTTTGCCTGAGGAGGTTTGGGGAGGTTGGTTTTGGTTGGCACTGAGGAATTTTGGTCCAGTCAACACCTTGGCCAGAGGAGGAGGGGGAAGGAGAAAGCCTCTTTGAAAGTCCAGTGCCATGTGCTAAGCCTTTGTGCAGACATCTTGGAGTTGAGAGACACCCAAAACAGGCAGCCAGAGGTGAAGCCACCATGAGAGCAACAACTGACCTTTATTCTCATTTTGGGTCAGAAATGGCATCTAGGTTTTCCCCAAGCAGAACGGAAGCTGTGTAATCTTCTGATATCAAAGATGAGCAGACTTAGGACTTCCCCGAGTCATCGAACAATGCTACAGGGCCCCTAACCGAGTTCACTGCAACTGTGGGAAGAAAATGGAAATAGAAATTGGTTGATCATTCTAGGCCATTAAATACAGTTAAGGTTTTACGTTTCAGGTTCCAGTAGAAGTAATTTCTTCCCCTGATCCGCTTTCTATAAAATAGATTTGATTGTCCTAGCTCTCCTCGGCACTCTGAATTCCATATAAGAACTGCTAGGTGTGTAAACATGGCCGACATTATGCCTCATTCGCCCTAGCTCTCAGATACACACTCTTCATTCACAGCGTCCCCTTCCCACTAAGATACGTCCGTGTGCTTTCTGCCTACCCAAGACTGTGTGACATCTACAGAGGTTTTTGACTCAACATCCAGTTCTTACCATAGAGAATCTAGTTAGGGAGCCTGTCCTGTATGTGAACACCTTCCTCTGCCCTGACTGCATGGCCTTGCCGAGCAACAGCTGTAAAGGCACATTGGAGACTCCGTGTTGGGTATGAAGTGAATGTAGGCCAAGGCATATTACTCTTTTGTAATTCTCATAGAACCTCTGCCATGAACAGACACAGTTGTACATTAACTACGTGTCCCATACTTCATCAAGTGTTTAAAAACACATCATCTCAACTTATCACCAAACGACCAACCATCTTCTATTTATGCAACCAAACTCTAGTATCCAGAGAGAATATATTATTGCCTAGGTCATAAAAATAAACACATACACACACCAAAACAGAAACAAAACTGGAATAGCTCCAGTATTTGGGATGCAGGTCTAACTAAATGATGCAAAACCTTTAGCTATAACTTCAGTGTCCAACTTTCCCCCTTCTTAGAGAAACGTCTGTGCAAAAATCATTACAAGTGTGTGATTCTGACAGATGAATAACTTAATTACTGCACCCCCCCCCCATCCATCCATGGATTTATTTTCCAAGTCTTCAATTATCCTCAGTCAACAATGACTCAAAGGCATATTAAGTGGGGAAAAAAACTAATATGAAACATTCCATAAATAAATAATTCATAAGTTTTAAGTTGCATGCTACTCTGGACAGCAGAATTTTCTCACTTTCCTGTCCAGAATATGAGTCTTCACTGGACCCAGGCTGTGCGCAGTAACTGCTTCTTCATTATTAACTAGCTTAGGACCATAGCTACTATTGCAGTTTTGGCCTTGCAATTGCAGTAGCTCTTATTCTTAACAACTGCCACACAGCCCAAGAAGATTGATACAAGGGAGGCATTGATAGACGTGACAGCCCAGAGAACTTCTGTCGCTCCTGGCGTACTAGGCTGAGTGTTTGAAAACTTGGAGCAGAGGCAGAGTTTGTCATTGTCTGCAACACCAAATCTCCATTAGGGATCTTGGTAAGAGACGCGTGGAAAAGGAGGAATTAGTGTGTATAGAAAGGGAACACAGTACCAAGGTAATTTGCAAAAAGGAAAAGAATAAGGAAATCTGAGTCTTGATAGCTCTGGGCAGATGTGGTCTGATAAGACAAGGAAAGCCGGAATAGTTTTAGAAGTTAACAGTAATGCCAACCACTGGACACATACCCACAAATAATGAAATTCAACAAGCAAGAAAGTCTTGAGCCAAACCTGACTGGCATTTAGCATGCACATGGATCTTCACAACATCAGTCTGGGTCCTTAACTCTGTTTTCCCTTCACTTTTGTTTCTTTCCTGCTTTAAACGTATTTGAGTATTTGTATTTTCAATATCTTTTAAATATAATTCTTTACGTAATAAGGTAGGAAGGTAAATCAAGTAAATAACTACACTTTAGAAATCAGCGTAGGGCTTAGGTTTGTAGTTTATTCAGATATGTTTACTGAGAGGGCTTCTAGGTAGTAGATTTGTACCATCCTTATGTAGAGTAGGGAGTTCACGGTTTCACATAATAACGTTCGCCAAGTAAAGGACTGTGATTGGTAAGTTGTGGGCTAGGCAAGATCAGCATCAACAATACAGGCTGGTCACTGTTACGGCACAGAGAAAGATATGAGCTATCCATAGAAGGAAAGAAAGAGGAATAATTCTCACAAAACCACGAAGATCTTAGTTTGAAAACGACTTTATCTCAAACAGCGGTGGGATTGCAAAGAACTGAGGAAGGCCTGATAGAGAAAGACATTGTTTTCTTGCTAAATTAATATCAAGGCAGTGAGGACAAGCTCTCCCTTGGCTTCTTTGTTTATTTTTCTTCTGATTCTGAGCTCAACAAGTCTCCTTGTTGCCTTCACCAAGCACAACCGTGCTTCCTAGTGAAAGGGCTGGGAGTCGCTGACTCCTCAGGACATGCCCCAAGGATACCAACCAGGATACCAAGCTTAATAAAAAACGCCTTTGTCTGGCGGACCCCTAGTTGGAAAGGAGAAATGAAGTAAGGGTGACTGTTGACTCGTGGGAACAGACTTAAGTCAGCAAATGAGACAGGGGCAGGAAGTGAGTGAGGAACAGGGGAAAGGGCACTTCTTATCGAATGGTCACCGGTTGCTGCTTCTTGACAGTGAGCATCATTGTCTGAGACACGCTTTCAAGGACCACTGAAGAATCCGAGTGAAGCACTTTCTAGGAATGCAGAGAGGTTAGGTATCTGATTTGCTTTGACTGCGGGCATGTGTGTGACCAAATAAAGCAGATCCCTGAAGAGTCTTTTTCCAGATGGATATGCGGCATTTGTAGTCTATCTGAGCCTATTTGGAGAGTGAAGGCCCTTCAAAGTGATATAATCCTCGTGCATGGAGGGCTCAGCACTCAGGAACGGAGGCCCCAATTCCCAGCTACGTCGACGAGCTGAACTTTCATTGCTGACTTCAACACTGAGCTTTAAAAAAAAAAAGAAAAAGAAAATAAAAGAGAAAGGAAGAAAAAGAAAAAATTAAAACTGCCCAAATTAATTTTTTTAGAAAAGACAGTTTGAACAAAACTATTCTCTGATCCACATTTGCCAAGCAAGGTACCTTTAATTTTCAGTCAGAAACTGCGCGTTAATTTTCTCCGAGATTAGAGGAATTCACTTCCTTGTCTTCATTTGCTCAGCTGATAAACAAGAGTTTCCTCTATGCTAAATGAGTTGTCACCCACCTGTGAAGACAGAGGGCAGATCTGTGCCTTGGGGAAGACCTGGGGAGTATAGAGAATATTTACAATTGAATGTGGGGATGTCTTTACCGTATTTAAGTCCCAACTTCTATTATAATATCTACTATCTACAAAAAAAAATTGTTGTGAGAAACTTCTATAGGGATTTACTTTTACAAAACCTTAAATACAGCCATACGAAGGCAGAAATTTTAAAGAATTCTCCATTCTAAATCCACATCCTTTTATGTCCGCTGATGTTCACGCTCGCAAACATTTGAGCTTGAATCTTCCTGAAGTATCCCATCTAGTCGAGGACGTGAGGACAGCATGTACCTCAGTGTAGATGTGCCTGAGCAATAAATTCCCCTCAGACAATCACAGTCCTTTTCTCGTCAGCAATAGCCAGGGGCAGAAGCAGAGGGTGAGGGAGATCCATCATGAAATGTCCAGTGTCAATGTGTTCTTTCAATCTACTTCCTGACCTTCAGTTTGCGGCCACACTGCTGACCCTCATGAGTTGGAGCCTGAGGGGGAAATGGCACTGAGTACTGATTCCTATGTCCTGTTGTTCTGTGGTCTCAATTAAGTGCTAATTAATTACCACTGGCATCTTTGGCATTGCTTGTCAAATTGCATTTAGGAGTATCTTTTCACTGTTACAACATCAGTGGTCCAAATCCTCAGCTAAAATTCCCATGTGTGAGTACAGCCTCTTTTTTTTTTCCTCGTTTCAAAATTATGCTTAAAATTTTCAACAAATATCCCTATAACCACTGCAGGAATCTTACAAATACAACAAACAGGAGTTGGTATTGTCAGTTTTGATGAATAGTTCTTCATTAATAAACATCCTGTTATTCCATCTCCACCTGCAGTTGCTGATGCTGCCTGGAATCAATTAACTCATATAATTTGATTTATTTTACAAAGACATTTTTGGATGTGCTGTGTTGATGATAAAGGTTCTATTTGAGTAGTTCCTGATTGCAAGTTAGATTGTACCTGAATGGATTTCTCTTCCTGTGTGGATGTATAAACAAGTGCGTGTGTTTTGCAAGAGAATAGGAAGAAAATATTCCTTGAAGAAGTCTTGATTTTTAAAATTCATTAAGAAAACATCATGGGGGGCATTTCTCCTGAATGCTCTTGCTTTATCTGAAGACTCCTAAGGAACACAAATCCTAAAAATGCTATAAATCCTCTCTCATGATCAAGTCCCTTTACTTAGCAGATTAGTGACTTCTTTTTTAAATTACAGAACAAAGTAAAACTATGAAGCAATGAAGCCAAAACATCAGCTCGCACCACGATATAGAGGCTGACGTACAACTTTTTGCTTTGCTTTTCTTACATGTGATTTCTTTGGCTTCTCCAAATATTGACAAGCGACTACTCTAAGTCAGTATTCAGTTGCATTGGGTAAAATATGAAATTGTATCTAAACATATAGATAAGACTTGGTCCAAATGACAAAAGCCCAGCTCAAACTGTTTAGGCAAAAGAGATAATCTGCTAAACTACAGGAATGAAGATTTCACTGTTAGATATGACTCTGGTCACCAAAGCCAATCCCCAAAGTGTATTGACAGAACTTGTTTTTTCATCCCTAAATGCTGCTCATCACAGGGCTAACATTGTGTTAACTTGGAAATCTTTTTTTTTCCTGGCAGCAAATGGCAGTGCCAGGATTGTATCATGTCAACCCCACCTCCTCGGGGGCATGAAAGCTGCTCTTTTACTGTGGGAAGAGAAACTTCCAGGAATCATTCTCCTTGGCCTGGCTGGTGTCCCTTGTTTATTTCTTGTTTGTTCCTGATCCCTTCTCTATAGCAAAAGAATGCATGGCTCTCATTAGCTGGGTTTGGAAGGCAGGCCCACCCTGGGTTAGCTTCACTCAAAAGCAGACACCCGGGAATGGGGGAGAAAATAATTTCTCCCAAACGTGATCTCACTCAGAGGAAGAAAGAATAATGACTGGAGATCAAGGAGAAAAAGCTACCAGTCTACAGTTGTAAATTATTACTGTGATTTCCCCCCAAAACTTGTCTACCTTTGATGAAAATAATAGTTCAATCAATGGTAGTGAATGAAGGCTAATTGTCACTAAGGAACACTGATCTCTAATTAGAGAAAGTTGCCTATATTTTCCATTTTCTAGCAAACTGACGTTGTTTTATCAAAAAAGAGGGGGAAAGGTAATAGTTATCTAACTGTGCGTGCCTTCCCCCACGTGACAGGGAAGAACACCTGTAATGAAGCACACACTGAACTCTGCGGGACTGCAGAGTCCCTGTGGACAGCCCATAAAAATTAACGCACGGAGGCAGCAGAGTTTAATTATAGGGGATAGGCTTCATCATGATGTATTGCTAGGTTCCAGTCTCAGGAGTTTTGTTTCTTGGTTGTGAGTGTGCACCAAGTTCTCAAGCCTTCTACTTTTTCAGGGTTTTGCACAAAAATTGGTGCATTTTGAGGATGAAGTGGATAATACACACACAATGTGTTCAGCATAGCACCAAGCACAGAATGTCATTTTTTTTCAAAAACTGATAGTTATTATCATGGATAGCAAATGAAAAAAATGCAAGAAAATCACTGTACAGTGTGCCTGGCATGGGGAAACCCTGAGGAGACGAGAAGTAGACGCTACTGACAAGAGATGGAACAAGGGATATGGGGACATATGGGTAGGAAAATGTGGACGCTCCAGTAATACCAACTGTGATGGATTTAGAAAAAACAAAACAAAACGAAAAACCTTTGTGAGTTCAGCCATACCCAGCCCCTTCGTCAGAGAGAAAATCCTTGGTAATTTTAGATAAAACGAGATTTATCTTCTCTCCAAAGAAAGTGTTCCTGGAGCAGCTCTCTTCCTTGTTACTCTCATATTTCATCAGCTTACATAATAGCTAATTAAATTACATAATTATAATAATAAGAACAACTGGCATAAACTTGTTTGGGACTCTCTCCTGGGACTTTCCTCTAGTGGGAACAGATGTGCACAGTTGAGAGCCATTAGCTAGCTGGGAACATCGAGTGTGGTGTGGGCACTGGTCAGTTGTTTTACGGGGGAAACGGAGCTCCCGATAAGTGGAATCAGACAAGAGGGCCTCTGCCACCTGTCGGGAGTCTTCTTCACTCTGCTCTACCTGAATTCCCCTCACTCTTGATATTTGACCGCAAATTCGGCCACTTGCTTAGATTTCTTAAACAGCTATCCATAACTGATATGCTCAACACTCCATAACGAGAATTTCAAGCATGGCTTCCCAAATGAGCGTTGTTACCACGTAGTCACCACTGTGCAGCCACAGAGAAGGAAAATGGGAGAATAAGGAAGATGGCTACTTGGTACTGTCCTAAATCCAGTAGTCTTCAACGGTAGGCCATATATTCATTTCTAAGAAGGACGCAAGAGAAGCGTGTTTCACAGTTTCCAAGACTCTCCGAATTGGATAGAATCTAAAAGGACATTTGGAGTGTTTGCTTAGCAACGCCTGGTCTTCTGACTGGATAATTGCATGAAGGGAGTGATTGTTTCCATCTTTGGGGAGATCCTGATCATTTTTTTTTGTTTTTGCAATTTATATATTTATTATATTACAGTTTTCAGAATTGGAATGCTGAAAAAATACTATTGACAACATGTATCTTCTGGACTCGGTGTTTTGGGAAATTGGTGACTCTGTTGTTTGGGGTGCTGCAGTGCCTGTCACCAGCTAAATCTAAAGTTCTCACCAGTGAGTGTGCGCTGTTATTGAGAAGGATATTGTATCTAACTTACTGTTTGCCATGGGGAGCCAAATTTTCATGATTATAATACTTTAAAGCTGACTTTCGGTGAGAAAAAGAGATTTATAAGTAAACTCATCATTTTGCTCTGTTTTTATTCCTTTTGTTCTTAGCTCATGATCGAATTAGTTGTCTAATGCGAATCATATGTTCTGCTTGGTAAATAACTTAAATGTAATAGTGTTCTGATTTTCTTCATATCTTTATCGATATGTCTGTGTTTATTCTTAGACAATTTCAGATAAGGTATTTTTATATAATATATTTTCTTCACATTCGCCCCCATTATCTTCTTTTATTCCCCCCTCACTACCACAGAATGAACCCCTTCTATTCAAAAACATTCTCAATCCAAAGTGCCAATAGACTGGCTAGGCCCATTCTTTGGTTCAAATCCATTCACCCATCCCCCAAAAAATCTAAAACAAAATGTGGCCAGGTCTACTCATTGGGAGTCAGAGCAATGTGTTGTCAAGTAATCCTGAAGAATATTGAGTAGCTGCCATCTGATAGGAAGTAAGAAGAATAATAGCGTGCTGTGTTAAGGGACTGGGATTTTACCTTGTAAATGAGTATATTTTTGAGCAGAGATTGATCCACATGAATTTACCTGGAAGTATACTGTCCTAGAAGGCTCTGTGGCCTATGCTTGGGGATGGGCAACAAGAGCAGCTTAAGTATACTTGAAAGGGCAGGAAAACATCATCTATCACTTTGAAAAAGGAACTAGCAAAACTTCAGTAGGAGAGCCAGGCTCCCCAGCAGTCCAAATGGGGTCCTGGACTAGAATCTAATCCTGAAGGGGAAAGGAAAGGAAGAAGTCCAGCAGAAGCTCCAGCTGTGAAAACTTACATAAGTGGCTTACTCTTACTTCATCTTGGGACCAAAGGCCCAACAGAATCCCTGAGCATCCCTGAGGCAGAAAGCTATAGCATCAAGAACCCTGGGCGATGCCTTCTGTCCTGCCACACTGTCATTCCCTTAAAAATAGAATAGAATTTGTTCAGCCCTTCCATCCTTTCAAAACTATGCATTTGGCATCTCTGACGTCATCATGAAGGTTGGACACTTCCTGCAGCTATTCCTGATGCTGGTGAGCTCTCCACTTACCCATGCCTTCCTGCACGAGGGTCCTTATCTTGACAGTTCCTCTGTCTTGTTTTCCAGCATTTCATTCCCGGCCTAAGAACAGGCAGAATTTTACCAAAGCTTCACCAGGGATGGGAAGCCTACCCAGCATCTAATCCAGCAGATAATTTCCACTGTGGAGAGGCACAGTGGGCTTCCTGGGTGCTGAGAGCCCCCTTTCCTCCTGCCTCCTCCTCTAAGAATTCCTATAGATTTTCTAATTGGCCTCTGCTGTCACCATGCCGCTCAGCCACATTCTCCACTCAGTGTGCACAGCCGTCAGAAGTCCATTTTTCTGCCTTACATAGAAAATGTGGTTCTCGTTTTTCTCGCTGTGTCCTAAGGATTATCTTTTCACAACCAACATGCCCATCAAAATGTTTTGCTAAGCAAGAAAGAAAAGCAGATGATTTTCTCGCTTAAGTGGAATCTGGCTGCCAGCTATTAAAATAACATTTCCTTATTATACTTGAATCTATAACTTGAGCATAATTGTACATCAGATTGATAGACCCAAATTGATCTACACATAGTCTGTTGGGCTATCCCTGTCTGTGTGGAGCCATCTGAGTACCACAGTTTGACCGTGCTTTGGAAACACGGACTTGTCAAGATCTACCTCCTGACAGCCCGTGGCAGGTTAAGAGAGAATCTTACCAGAGAGGCAATTCCCTTGAGCCCTTATATGCAAAATATTTCCTCAATTGCAAAACTCAACTGAAGGATTTCACTGGGAACTGGGGTCCTGAAACTGCAGAGTGCAGACGGGTGGAAGACTGTGCAATAAGAAGCAATGTTCTCAGCAGGCTGTTGATATCATTTCAGAAAGTTACGTCTTGAAACAGCGTTGCGATGATAACAAGCATAATGTCAAATATCTGCCAGGTCTGTCTATTGATCTAGTCCCAAGTGACACTGGGCACTTTATGTCTTATTACAGGATAAATGTGGCCCCAGACTGTCAGTAGCACAGAGCTCTTTAGTGTTGCAAAAGGAAACCATCTCAGGAAATACTAAGTACGGAATTCACTCTGCTTTCTCTTCGAGTATTTTTGTATTTGAACACTGTCTTTAACTGCTTGTTGCGCCTCCAATACTGAAATAATCCTCATTTATTCATTAAATTTAAAGTTGTAAATAATTTCATTTAAGAAAGAAAACCAGGCAAAGATTTAGCAACTACAATCAACCTACAGTGTCATTGTGATATGTTTCAGCATCTTGTCCGTCATCCCCTGCTCCACATTGGTCCCACACCGAATCACTAAACCAAATGATGACAAAAATATAAAAGGACCAAAGCAACTCACTGGCCTTGACCAGGACTGGGCCTGGACAAACATGGGGAAACCGCCCCAGGCCATTAATGAACACATGGGCCCTGGCAAGAGCATTAGTGGACATTATCTATAAGGTCTATTAGATAGCCTTTGTTGATAGAAAACAAAATAAGACCGATCTAAAGAAAATATTTTCAAGTGTCTTATGGAGCATGCTCAGAAAGAGCATTTTGACATCTTTTATTTTTTAAAATGTTCAACCATTTTCTTCAAAAATTTGGCTTGCTCTTTCCCACTTTGTGATATGCCAACTTTGATGTTTTAGCTTCAGCTGTTTGGGAACTACATGTGATCCCCCAGAAAGGTTGGATTTTTTTTTCTGGGTGAAGAAGGAAGCATATGTTTTAACCCTCATGTGCCTTTTTTGAAAAGGATGAATTAACATCCTATAGTATTTTATCGCTAGACTTAAAATACAGAATCTAGATCAAAAGTCGGAGGGACTTTTTTTTTTTTAGAAATAAAATAGAGATGCAGGCCTTAGGGACCGATGCTACAAGTTTTTAATCTATCTCATTAAATACAGAGCCTTACACATCTACTGCTATTATTTTAAAGATGGCAGCTGAAAGGAGGCAGTTTGGATACATGAGTGAGAAGGACCACACACAAACCAAATTTCAAAACATCAAAGGACATAAACTAATGTGTAGAAACGCTGAGGCATCTTGAAAAGATTTTTCTCTAACCAGATATATGACGCTAAAAAATGGGAAGTAAAAATGAATTTAGAATGCTCTGAGAGGCAGGAGAAGAAGAGTGTGGCTGGATGGCACAAAATATAACTAAACCCACTGAACAAGAAAGTGTGGAGGAAAAGTCTATCCAGGCGGCCTCTGAAAGCCACACCTCAGTTCCTCCCTATCACTGATGTTGTCACTGGACAGTCCGAGTCATTGAACACCTAGGAAGTAACAAAAGGAAGGCAATCAGGATGTCGTGACTCATGTATGAAATGCCCCCTGTGTGTTGAATGCTCGCTTTCCATCAGAAGCTCAAGGAGTAAAAGAGGAAGCCTTGGGAGCTGGAGCCCAGCTTCATTGTGGGGAGGCGTACCTCAGTGTTATACCTGGCTTTTCCCTGGTGTGTTTTCCTCATCTTCCCACCTCCTGCTTACCCCTTCACCCATAGGCTCTCACTGTGATGTTCTCCCAGAGTACATGGAACCAAATGACCAGGGGCTGAACCCTCTGAAATCATGAATCAGAATTAGCCTCTCTTTCATTAATTTGCTCTGTCATGTCCTTTGGCTATAGCCACATCACAGCCGATAATACACGGGAGAATTGGGGCAGATGCAATCGTTACTGTACTTGTGCCTGCCTCCTGTGAAAAGAGAGACTAAACAGAGCTAGCCGTGCAAGAGCAGCGTGTCTCATGTGGCCCTAGCGAAGCTATTCATGTAAATCTGATCTGGGAGGTGGCTGCTGACTTCAAGAGGGAGCTTGTCCTCTTACAGTGAGTGGAAACATTGGCCAATACCCTCCTTCCAGATCCCGCGTGGGGGTGTTTTTGCGGATGATTATATACAGGCAAGTCCAGCAGTCCAATAATCGCGAGTTCAGTTTCTCCAAGTTATAACTCCCACTGTACTTTGGTATGTAGTCAAAATTCTGGAAGAACACAAAAGGAAAGAATTGGTTAAGAAATGACAAATGTCTCGCTCTCTCCTAACGACAGAAGAACGATTGGCAGAAAACTCAAAACCAGAATGCAAGAAAGGTTTCAAAGGAAATTGAGTCTCTGTTTACAAAAAGGTTCCAGTTATGGGAGGACTGTCCAACTCAACCAGTTGCTGCAGAGAAACATGATTAAAGTGATGACTGAGGTGTTTGGTGGCCGAGCCTCAGTTTCCTTTATTCCCTTCTGACTCCGTTGACAGCCAATCAGAAGGCAACCTGGCCTGGAGGCTTGTCAGTGATAATAATTGAAAACATCTGTCTGTGGAGCAAGTATGGGAAGCCCATGCCGGTCCCTGACAGAGGGAGCTCTGAGGCAGCAGAGCCATAACCGCGACCATACTCATATTCTCCTTAACAGACATTTTTCGCTGCCAGCTGTCTTTATTCTCTTGCCAGGAAAGCAAGGGGCCCGGGGCTCTGAACCCAGGCAGGGGTTAAGTGAGCTGAGACTGGGGAACGGGAAGGGACAGGCTACCTCCCAGCTCCGGGTACAGAGACGAGGGGTATCTGGTTAGAGACTAAAAGACAAACAGGGAGAGAAGAGCCAAAGAGACTGCAAGTAGGCTTGGAGCAAGAGCAACAGTAGAAAAATTGGGGTTCTAGACCCGGGTGAGCTGATGCCCTGTCCCAGGCCTGGACAGAGATTTTAGAGTGGTTTTGAATGAAATATCAAGAGGATATTTAAAGTGCGCATAGGCGTTCTTTCAGTTACTAGAGAAGAGAATTTCAGACTGCAGACTAAAGAAAAGCTCTACCAACCCAAGTCGGAGCCTAGAGAAGAAAAACAGTTAAGTTCTCAGTAGAAAAGTTTAGGCGTTTTCTTGCCTATAGTAGGAGATAATTTAAGGCATAAAAAAATGCTTTTTGAGAATACAATGAGCCAAAAGATTGGGAGGGGGGGTAAAAACAAAATTATGAATTATGTTTTGAAATATTGACTTATCCTGGTCATCTTATTGTTTAACATCTTCTCTGCATGAATCAATCAGTCCTGGATGCTATACTAACAGTTGTGTCGTGGTTGTGCCCAGAGCTACCTCACAGTTGCTTGATGTATGATGTTCACTTGAACAGAAAGAATAAATCCAGCTTGCAACGAAGCAGAACTTGCCAGTAGGATGGGGCTTGGGTCCTGAGAAAATCTTGCTCAGCGCATGGGTGGCGAGAAATAATACAAAGGGAGAGACGTGGGGAGGCCACTCTGTCTCATTAGTTAGGAACAGTTCTGTATTGTATATGTAGCCAACATAAACACTTGGCTGAGGATGTTATTCTACTGACAGTGTTCGCCTTTCCTTATGGTCATCAGCTGGGTGACTACCGCTCCTTGGCTGAGAAACACTCATCCATAAAGAAAAGTTCCATAAGTAATAATGAGCGTGAGTTTGTGTTCACTGCATAGCAAGGATTCATATTCAACAGGAATTTTTCTTATCCAACTGAAATGAATCAAGCTGTTTAACCTAATTGAGCTGCTATAAATCAGGCGTGTTGTGATATTAGTAATCCCCTCACATCGGGCCCTGGAGTGAGGCTCCACATAAGACGCAGGAGTGTAAGCGCAAAATAGGGATTCCATCTCCTTTCTTATACCCTCACCAGTTTTACACATCTGTCCTCACTCTGGAATCATAGCAGATCCCTGTGTGTATGCAGCGTGCATGTGTGTGAGTGTGTATGTGTGTGTGTGTGTGCATGTGTGTGTCTGTACCATAGCACACATATAGAAGTTAGAGGAGAATCTTGGATGTCAGTCCTTGCTTTTTTTGCCTTGGTTTGAGGAAGAATCTGATACTCAGCACGGGACACGTCAGACTAGCTGGCCGAAGACTTTCTGCTGATTCTTCTGTCTCAGTCTCCCATGTCACCTAGGCTCACTGGGTTTCAGACACAGGATACCACATCAACTTTATGTGGTTCTGGAGAGGCAAGCTCTGAAGTTCATGTTGCATGGTAAGAACTTTATCCACTAAGCCATTTCTCCAGCCCTAGAACATCATTTTAACTATTGAGAGACCATTTTCCCTTTCAACAGTGTGCTCTTCTGTATGCAAGGATAGCCAGAAAGAGGCTTGCTTAACAACAAGTGACCAAACAGTTGGGACGAATGTCCATCTACTGGGAACTGGGCTTTAAAATAACATTTGAAAGACTGCAAAGTTGCCTTACGAAAAGAAAGCAGGTGCTTACCTGAAAGGATCCGTGAGATATATCGTTTGTGTAAATACTCTAAAATTCTCTTTCAAATATCAATGTAGAAAAATTGCTTCTAATATTCCTTAAATATACTTTGAGGAATGCCTAAATATTCTCCTACTTTGATGCCTCTATCTGCCGATAATTTTTCCTCCTTTTTAGAAGGTTAATGGTATTACCATGATTCAACACCCACCCACCCCACTGGCCCCAGTATCTTGCCTTTTAAGATCCCAAATTCCTGACACCACTCATTGTTTCTGTAGATATATTGTGTTTCCTTTTGAAATTGCTTTTGCAATGGCCACCATTTTCCAGTTCCAAGCCCATATAGACATTACTGGTTGATCATACATTCCTTCCACTCAGTGGCTTCAACCACCAAGTCCTTACCCAGGGAACAAGCAGTCGTTCTGAGGCAGATGATGCTCACTTGTGGGTCAGGCCCTGCCAGAGCAGGTCAGTTCCTCCAAAGTCACCATTCATTCCCAAGCACTCTAAAAAACAAACAAAAAAAAAAACTATTTACAAGACAAAAGGAGGCGCCTGGCTGATATTCTCTTTAAATCTGCAGAGTCTGCCTTTCTGTTTCATTCTTCGTTTTAATAAACAGACACATATCTTACTCCATATAGTGACTTATGCATAAACAAGCATTTAAATTGCCGACATATATGCAAGACACTATTACAAAACCTCACGTTCCAGGTTCAATCTATTCTGTAATTGGCGATAATGCCTTCGGTGTATTTCTAAGCGCGTCAGGACTTCCTTAAGTCAGGATCAAAAAACAGTGCTTAGATGTGTTGGGAAATCAAATCTCCAGCCCAAAGAAATAAGTAAGAACTCTTCTAGACCAACTAACTTATGTTACAAATGGGGAAACTGAGGCTGAGGAAGGCTAACTGAGCTTCCATAGTTATTCAGGTAGAAACATGCAGACAGGAGAAGAAAACCAAGTTTCCTGTGTTCTGGTGAGGCAGGTCTCCCACTTCCGCAGCGTGCACTCATGAGGGTAGCCTCGGTGCCTTCCTGAGTTTCTCCCATTTCTGGGTTAGCTGCTCTCAGGAATCACCACTTAATCCCATAGGTCTGAAATGGGTAATTTAATACTCTTTCCTGTGCATCCTATTTGATTTATAAGCACTCACCTTCTTAATCTAGACAGTTCTCTTTTGCATTATTTGAACACTTTCGATAAGCAACCACGGCTTTTGGAAACAAACCTATATTCTATGCTTGACACTTTAGCCGAAAGAAATTTTACACCAACTCACAAAAATGTTGAGAAGAAAGCATATTTTACATGTACCAAGTTCTCCTTTCCATCAAAAAGTTTTCCTTAATGTTACCCTCTATTGCTGCATACCCAAAATATGTGCTCTAGTTTTCCACTGTAATTTGCTTTTGGAAAGAGTGAAAAAGAGACAAAAGAGGCAGGTGAAAAGTGCTGCCAAGACCCAAACAGCTCACCTCACTGAACTTGCCTCTCTCATCTAGACTTAAGAGAAAACCTAAAAGGAGTATCTGTGGCTGGCTTTGTTATTCTACAGAGAAAACCCAAAAGGAGTACTGTGGCTGGCTTTGTAATTCTACATCCAGAAAAATATTTGGTTCAATCCAATTCCTGGCTAGGACAGCAAAAGCAGCACACAGTTAAAGCAAAAGCTGGACCACCACACACAAAGCAAACACTATAGCAACAGAAAGGTACGGAATGCCCCAGCTTTTTCCTGCACCCGACCTAGGGTGAAGAAGAAGGTAATACACCGCCTAAACGAGCTCACTGAGAAAGATAAAACATGTGCGCATGGAAGAGAGATAAAATTCAAACATGTCAACGACAATGTAATACAGTCTGGATGTTAAAGTGCCAAGAAAGCAAATAACAAAACATTCAGAATGTGATGTCTGAATACGTCCTAACAGAGGCATGCTTAACTATGCTTTGGCGTATGGGGCAGAGCATAGATGCTCCCATTGAAGCAGCAGTGATGTAGGGTAAAATGGCTCAAGGGGATGTAATGTAAAATTAGTTGAGCAGGCCAGCAATCTCTGACCCCCAATGGAAGCAATCCTGCTTCAAGACCACCTTTTTCTTTCCTTTTTTTTTTTGTAAATAATGCAGTTTATTTTTCTGAACGTATTTAGTTTTGCAAAGAAATTGAGCCTTTGGTTCAGGGTGTCCGCATATACTTCCGTTCTTTTGAGTCCACACAGTGACAAAGTTTCTTCTGTCAGGGCCATTCTATTATGGGCTGATGAGCCCATACTGAAACATTGCTAACTAAAGTCCATAGTTCCCATGAGAATTTACTCTTTGTTTCCTGCCTTCCGTGGACTTTAGCAAATGGAGAGTGGCGTACAAGCATCACTGTAGGGTCGTACCGAATAGTTTCACATCCCTAAAGGTATCCCAATTTCCCACTTGTTCTTCCCTCCCTTCACTGAAATTTCAGTGAATTTCTTTTCTTGCTCCAGAATTTCGAATTTTGCGGATTGTCTGTGTTCTGGTTGGCCTTTTCTCAGATTAACACTACCAGAGTAATACGAGAAAATACTTCATCCGACTGCCTTATAGGCAAGATGGTTGAGCATTTTCTGGATTAATAACTGCTGTGGGAGGGCCCAGGTCTCCGGGGGTAATGCCCCCTCCAGGCAGGTGCTCCCGGTGTGTATAAGAAAGCAGGTGAGCAAGCCACGGTGAACAAGCACTCCTCCATATTCTCTGCCATGAGTCCCTGCCCTACTTTCCCCTAGAGATGGCAAGTGACCTGGGCCACGTAAGACAAATAAACTTTTTCCTCCTGAAGCTGTTTTGTGGTCCTGGTGTTTATCTTAGCAACAGAAAGCAAACAATCCAGGACTGGAATCATTGTCTATTTCACTTGACAACAAGCATTACAAACTCCCCAAACATTTATGTCGTTTTGGAACTCATTTCTTTTTGCCATTGAATTGTAATCTATGGCATCAGCATGCAATATTTGTTTCCTCATCTAGTGGACGATATTTATGATTTTTGTTAGTTGAAAAACAAGTTTTCAAACATAAATTTTAACTTAGGTAATCAGTGCATTGCTCAAGTGGGAACTATGTTCTTAGAGCATGCATTTGTCTGGCGGCAAAACTTTTTGATCTGGTGGGCTATTTTGTGACTTTCCACCCCACGATGTAAACTTACCTTTTCTATTCTTAAATCTAAGTTGATTTGAAACCAAATTCACTCCCCCTTTTTCTGTTCACTGGTGACGAGGGAGAAGATAGTTTTATGACGTACATTTGAGCAAGGCAAGCTACTAAACTAGGCTGTGAATTTTCAAATGGATGTGATTCTTCTTCATCGCCCATTGGAGGTGTGTCTTTTCCTGCCTTCCTCAACCACAACAAGGTGTCAGCTTCAAAACAAATCATAACATAATTCTTATTCTAAAGTTATGTGTATTTTCTGCCTCTTTCTGTCAATTATATCCAATAAAAATGTGCAATTCTCTAACCTTTTCAGAAGAGACATATAGGCTGTTGTGTGTTTCTCAGTAGAAATGAATGTTACCTGGCACACCTGTGCCATTTTCGGGATAGCAAATAATATTTATATCTGACTTATTCTAATAAGAAAAATAAAGGCTGTTCTGCCATTTGGAGGCCCCTTCCAGGGAGAACCATTTGTGTCCCCTGACTCTGCGCACATGGTGTTTGTAAAGCAGCACACAGGGGGCTTTGCTAGGGAGATCTTAAAGCTCAGGCAGAAAAAATAATCACATCTCTCAGCCGTTGGCTGCCGTGTTTGTTTCCTTAAAATGCACAGCTAAAGGCTCTCTCCGCACAGATACTATTCGGTGGGTGGGGTATATCTTATTCTCGGGTTATTTTCCAGTACATTTGGCCTAGTTAAGGTAACGTATATTAACTTTCTCGCAAACTAAAGATGAAAACAGGGTTGCAGCCGTCGCAAATACTTCAGCCATTGTCAGAAAGTTCAAGAACTGACAGGAGATCCAAATAATCAAGCCTGCCTGGTGCATATACCGTAGTTTCCCCCTGGGACATCTGCTCTAATCCGACAATGTATCTGACTGCCATGAATGTAGAATTACTTTCAATAAAGATTTTATTTCAAGCTTGGATGACTTCCTCCAAAACATCTTGTCACTAAGGCAAAGTATATCATTGAATATCTGATATTTTTTTTCCCTCCCCACAAGTCAGCTTTTGAGGGGGAAAGAAAATACACATTTCAACTCAAGTACTCCACTCAGGTCAACTCACTGTAAAAATCACATTTTAACATATCGAGGCTGATTAAAGATTTGCTGTGTTAAAGAAATCAGGGAGCTGTCAAGAGAGCTTCCCCTGAAGTCTGGAAATGGGAAGCCAGCAGCACATTTGCTCAAGTGCCCTGCACACTCTCCCTGCGGCGGCCTCCCATAGACAATGCTTCTGGTGAACGCTCGGCTTCTAGAATATTTGTCCTTTGGCAAGCAAGGAACGCTTATAGGTCATATCTTCCAATAAGCATGAAAGTGTTCCCAGGCCATAAGAGACATATGAATGATGATCTCCAGGGCTTCATGTATCCTTCTGTCCCTCCACTTTGTTCTCCTCCATCATGATCTCACCGTCAGTGAGTATGTTCACGGCAGGGGGACAGCCGGGAGCAGGGAGCTGTGCTGTTCTGAACTCACTTGCAGGCTTCACTTGGAGCTGCTTACATTATTCCGGCCTCCGTGTCACGTTGTTTAGCTTATGCTTGGCTCATGTAATCTTAAACGTAGCTTATGCTGCCTACAAGGTTTCGCCCTCACTCAAAGAGCACAGATCAAATGGTTTAACTCTAACGGGATGGGAGTCATTATTTGAACATTTCGTAATCACCACAACATTGTAATGGCAACATGTTTTAAAATCAAAAATCCATTTTATCCCTATTGTTGTATTTCATGACTAAGGGACAAGACCAAGATAAGAACTCTGAGCACAAATAAAAACAATAGGAACAGTAGCACAAAACAAGAGGAATGTTGGGACTTCAGCCTGTTTTTCCCTTCATCAGCTGTGTAACTTTTGGGCAGTTCATTTAATGAAAAAGCACATGAGCCAAGGGGCTACACGTGAGCTTCCCTGGGAGGACTTTTAGACACGCCAAAGTCTGTAACTAAATCCGTTTCCTATGTCAACGCTCTCTTAGTGCGACCTTCGCTCCCTTCCCCTGCTACAAAGCCACAGTCCACGGAACCACAGAAAACGCATACGATGAGAACGACATTTCTATTAATTTCCAAAGGCTTTCACAAAGGTTTGGATTTTAACTCGCAAAAATTTCCATGGTGTCACGTTTGCCATTACCTTCACTTTTTAAGTGGAGTCTGAGGCTCAGAGAACTGCTAAAATGTTTCTCTCACATGCTTAGCACTTGGAGAGCGAGCACTGTGGATTCGGCATCCTGGTTATATTATCGCTTTTCCCACAGCAATGATTATCCCCACCCCCCAAGCACCAGGCACAAGGCAGTCACACTATGAGCTTTTGAAACACATCAGCCTACTGCAGACCACTGTAACAGGGTTGCTGTGGACGAGCCCCAGACATTGACATACTTTTGAATTGTCCGTAGACGATGGTAACAAACAAGCCAGATGGACAATCTGTTCTCTTTAGTGAACAAGTTTGCAAAATATAAATTCTTTGTGGATATAATAATTGCTCCATTTTTGCTGATCATAAAAAGTGAGTTCGGTGTGGAAGAGGGTGATTCACGAAAGTTCAAGTCTTTTACAAGTTTCCTTCCTATCAGAATATCTCTGATTCCATAGAGCTCATAGTGACTATCCTAAGAAGGGTTTGACGTGGTGATAGCTGCCTATTGCTACTAACGGAAAGAGGGTGGAAGAGGATGGGGGAGAAAGAAAACTCAGTCTGTGACATGGGCTCAGCAAAGCCCAGACAACCTGTAGAGGTTCTGGAGCCACTGGGCCACTGCAGCCCTTGCCTTATTCAAAAGAGCTTGGCTTTTATACTCTCATTCCCTTCATTTACTGCTCAAAGGCACTTCCAAGAATCTTTTGGGCTGAAGTGCCTGTCCTCAGTTTAGGGAAACCTTGCAAAGCTGATAGCTGAATCTGTCTGATGACAGAGTACTGGGAGCTGAGCCTTCCTTGAAGGCCAACGGTTCTCAACCTATAGGTCATGACCCCTTTGAGGGTTGAACAACCTTTTTGCAGGAGTCACATATCAGATATCCTACATACCAGTCATTTACACTATGATTCATAACAGTAGCAAAATTACAGTTATGAAGTAGCAACAAAATAATTTTGTGGTTGGGGGTCACCACAACATGAGGAACTGGATTAAAGGGCTGCAGTGTTAGGAAGGTTGGGGACCACTGCTTGGAGACAAACCTGCTTCTGAGAGTAGGTACGAACAGAGAAGTCAGCATATTACAGGCCACCCAGAGTTCCCCTGCTGTCCTATGCCAATCCATTCTTCACGGATATCTGGTAAATGTTTCCCCCAGGGTGACATGGGGGTCTCTCTTCCTGAGGAAATCTTTCTAGTGAAAGATTTAGAAAACTGAACCACAGACTCAGTCGCTGAAACCAAGCCTGAGCTTAAGCCGTCAGCTCACCCCTCCACTATGAACCCTGGGTTCCTTTTCTCCTTCACCTATGGCCTCCTTCAAACCCAGTGCCACCCACTCCTTCATTCATAGCAAGTCCAAATTCCTATTCACCTTGGGATTTCTACATCAGACATTAGCTATACCTCAACAGCAGATACCTTGGAAGTTCCATGTAGGTGCCACGCATACTATCCCTGTCCGACTGCAACAACGACTCCGCCTCTTTACTTGATCTGAGTCAATGGCATCTTATTGTTATCAACGAGATGACAACTCTTAGCCTTGGCTTCTGGTCCCTGGACTAAAGAAGCCCAGGGGCCAAGAAGTAGCTAAAAATCCTCTGATTAGATGTATTGCTCTAACACAGAGAAGGGCATCTTTATTAGCTCCCTATTTATCTTGCTCCTGAGAATGCCATGTCCTATTACTCATCCTCATGACTCTCCGTAAATCAGGTTGCCTTGCCTGCCCCTCAGGCTCTGCTGCATGTTGCTAAGATTACAGCTACCTGGCTTCTTGTAATTAAGCCCCATCACTTTCTTCCTATTCCATCAGGGTCTTTTCAACTCTATTGCTGTCGGTGAGCCTATGTATGTAGCAGACACTCTCCAATCAACTCTCATTCCAGAGTAAAATCCTTTTTACTTATGAACAAGGTCTTATGGACTTTCACTGACACTTCTTAGTTAGCAGGAATCCCCAACTATTATTTGTAAATGCTCATATTCCGCAAGCTGTTCTCCACAGACACAACACTCCGACTCCTCAGCTGTAAGAGTTTTGGCAATCGGGCTGTTATCTTGCCCAAGGACACATCTGTGCTGTACCTACCACCACTGCCTGACTCATTGTAACCAAACAGATAGCAGAAGAGCAAGCCCCAACCTTAATTATATTGTTAGCCTTCTTTAATACTCCTGGAATTAGAACTCATGGGCTATGGTCCCCAGAAGGAGTGTGTGACATGCAAGGTGTAATTGTTGTCTATCCACTGAGGAAGAAAGGATATAGCAGCAAGACTAAACAGAAAGAAGTGAACTGACTTGGAAACTCTAAAGTCCCATTCACTGTAATCCCAACCTCTTAACAAGGTCAAAAAACATACTAGCTCTTGAGGCTAGAGAGATTGCTCAGTAGTTAAGAGCACTTGCTGTTCTCAAAGAGGTACAGTTCCAAGCACCCACATTGCAGCTCACAACTGCCTATAACTCCAGTTCCAGGGATCCAGCACCCTATTTCAGCTTCCACAGCACCAGGCATGCATGAGTTGCACATACATACATGCACGTACTCTTCCAGAACATAAAATGTGAATACCTAAGTCTTTATTTAAAATAGCTATTTCTATTTCTACTTCTATGCTCTTATTTTTCCCAGAGTAAGTAGGATGGTGCTCTAATTGAATCTAAGATTCCAGTCTTCTAAATGAATTATGATTGCCTTTCAGATCTTTCTGGATTTGCTTTTATTCTGCGGGGCTATGCCCAGAGAGGGCATCTGTTAATATAGTTTTTCAATAAATGCTTATTGAGTACTTATTACTATGATCCAAACTCAAATCTTGGTCTATGGAAGTACACTAAACCAAACAGGTCAATCCTGGTGTTGAGGATAGTTGCGTTCTTCAGATTAGCAGAAAAGAAAGTGCCTGGCTTTTGCAACCCCAGCAGGCTGGTGCTACTTTGTTCTGGTTTGCCGCTATCATGGCCAACTCCCTGTTCCAGATTCCATGTGATGCAGTAGAATGTAAAACTATCGTGGGTCACATTCACCTAGATATGCTGCATAGTAATTTCAACTTAGCTATGCCTGGTATAACAGACATGGAAACTGTAAGAGCATGCTAAACCACTGGCATTTCTGAAGGAAAAGAACATGACTGTGCCTTCCCTCATATTCCTTGAACCTTCGAGCAGCCTTCATACCCAGGAAAGTAGGCTAAGAAGAAGTCAGACAGTTACTGTCCTGAGACCTCACTGGTGTCTCTGTTCTCCCTTCCCTGCTCAAAAGGTCTATCTGTAGTCTACTTGCATTGTAACCTGCCTCATCTCTCTATCCAACTATTGGGCTACTCATAGGTACTGTCCTTTACTATTCAAATACCATGATTTGCCAAAATCAAAAGCATTTTCTCTGCTTTTCCCGTGTATTTCACTCTACTGAGGCCATGCATTCTGCTGAGTCCTAGAAAATGGCAATGCTGGGCAGAAATCTTAGTTAGTATATATTATGCCTTCTCATTTTAAATGATACTTCAACTTTCCCAGAATGTTCTTTGGACACTAATCCAGCAACACAAATCATTCTTCAAAGGTCTGCTATCTACTATAAGGAATCTCAAATGTCCTGCTAAATATTTCTCTTGATGGGGAATGTGGGCCTTTTTATGCATAAAATATTGAATAATATTGATGAATGCTCCCAGTACCTCTCCAGTATTTATAAGGGAAGTCTAAACTAGATATTAATAGAGGTAAAACTCTAAGTAGTTAGAATTTTGAATGACTTTATTTTCTTCTTTTGACTTGTCTGCATTTTCCATGGTGATATGAATCTATGACAGCTTTGAAATCACCATTTCTATTTTCACAGCACTCATTCTTCATACAAAGAAAACTCATTCTCTCTTCCTTCCATACAATGGTTGTTTGCTTTCACAACATTGTTGCTTCTCTAAGTGTGCTGTGTTTCCAACCAAACACCTTCAGTTTCTGTCCTGCGTCCTTCCTTTTAGGAGTGCACTATTTTAGAGCCACAGGCTCCTGTTAAAGTTTGGTCACTATAGAAAGGATTAAAAGACTTACTTTCTACTTCCCTTTCCCAGGGGCATTCATGTGTGTCTCTCTTAGGGGTGTCCTTGGTTCCTGTCTTCTCTGGGGTTGTGGACTGGGGTTATAGGCTGGTTATCCTTTGATTTAAGTCTAATATCCACTCATGAGTGAGTACATACTGTGTTTGCCTTTCTGTGTCTGGGTTACCTCACTCAGGATGTTTTTTTTCCAGTTCCATCCATTTGCCTGCAAATTTAAAGATGTCATTGCTTTTTTGTTTGTTTGTTTTTTTACCACTGAGTAGTACTCATTGTGTAAATTTTCTTTATGCATTCTTCAGTTTATTGGCATCTAGGATTTTTTTCAGGTTTTGGCTAATACAAATAATGTTGCTATGAACATAGTTGAGCAAATGTCCTTGCAGTATGAGTGCACTTCCTTTGTGTATATGTCCAAGAGTGGTATTACTGGCTCTTAAGGTAGATTGATTCACAATTTTCTGAGACACCGCCATACTGATTTCCAAAGTGGCTGTACAAGTTTGCACTCCCACCAGCAATGGAGGAGTGTTCCCTTACTCCACTTCCTCTCCATCATAAGTTTTCATTAGTGTTTTTGATCTGAACCATTCTCACAGGTGTAAGATGGTATCTAAGAGTTGTTTTGATTGGCATTTCCCTGATGGCTAAGGATGCTGAGCAGTTCCTTAAGAGCCTTTTGGCCATTGAGATTCCTCTGAACTGGCTCTTTGGAATCCATTCCCTTTGGAGAGTACCTTGCTCAGCCTAGATACATTGGCGGGGGGTGAGGGGTAGGGGGAGAAGGCTTGGTCCTTCCTCAAGTGGTGACTCCCCATCGGAGGCCTCACCCTCTCTGAGGAGTGGGTCGGGGTAGGGTGGGGAGAAGGTGGAGGGAGCAGGAGGATGGGAGGGAGAGGGAACTGAGTCTGGTAGGCAAAATAAGATTTAAAAAAAATACTTTCACTGTGAAAATAAAGCCAAATATGGACAACAGAATGATAATCCTCAAATTTCAACTGATAATCAGCTACTCCAAGGACATTTGAAACAAGAAGCTATCCCTGCCAAACATAGACTGCCAAAGACCTTGGGAGGGTGTCCTCAGAGGGAACTGACACTCCCTTCACTTATATAATAAGGAAAAAACAGAGATTAACGAGTTCTAAGTACACACTGGTAACATTCCTCCTAGGCTTTTCAAACAACACAGGGTAAATATTTAAGACCCATGTTTTGCACTAATTTCTTTTAATTAGGTGCATTGTTCTGTGGTCTTAATTAATGCAGAGCCATGTACAACACTTGATAGTTCATATAAGATGTGACTAGCACATACTAGCATTTCAACAGATTCATTTGGAAAATTCAGGTAGAGAATAATAGCACTCTTATGAATGTTTGCTTCCTGAAAATATTCCGAACGTACGATACATTTTCTAGATGTTTCTTCTAACTACAAGTGGAATCTTCGGATTATCAGATCTTAGGTAGCAGAGCAAACTTATGTTACTCTTGAGAGACCCACTATAGATGACTAAAACTATCCTAAAGTCTGAGGGAAGACACTTTAATGAAAGCAGAGCTAAAATTCTCTGTCATTCCACCAGCAGTATGTTTCCATTGTCACAAGAGAGAAAATTGTTCATACATGTGTGCTGATACTCTGTTTGTGATCTAACAAATAAAGCTTGCCTGAAGATCAGAGTGCACTAGCTAGCCACAGAAGCCAGGCAGTGGTGGCACACACTTTTAATCCCAGCCCTCAGTAGACAGAGGCAGACAGATCTTTGTGAGTTCAAGGCCACCCTAGGCTACACAAGACTGAATCAATCTAAAAGAGAAACAGCCAAGCAGTATTGGTTCACACCTTTATTCCCAGCACTAGGGAGGTGGAGACAGGAATTAATATGGATGGGTGGAGGACTCTGAGGAGGGAGGAGACAGGAGCTCAGGATTCAGTCTAAGGTTTTGTATAGACAACATTCAGTGTAATGACTTGTAGAGACAGAGTACCCCATTGGTCTGAGGATTCCGTAGAGATAAGAGCTAGAGGCTGGCTGCTCTGCTTCTCCGTTCTTTAGCTTCTGCCCCCTAATATCTGACTCCAGGTTTTTATTATTAAGATCAATTAGAATTCGTGCTATCTACTCGTTCTGTTTTTCTTCTGTCTTCTTGCCCTTCTCCTTTGTGTAGTTATGCCCTTGAATGTGAATTAGGAGATTCTGAAAAACGTAAATATGTCTCCCAGGATATCTTGCTGGCCGCAACTCACTTCAGCTGACTGCAACCCTTCCCCAAGTCTTCCTCAGGCCTCATTGTTGGGAAGAGCTCTGATTTCAAACCCAGAATGCTGGATCGTAGTGCTGTGCAAAGCGAGTGTCTGTACCCAGCTGCGCTACTGCTCTCTCCTCAGTGGCTTCGGTCAACGTACTCTGTCTCACCTTAGCTCCTTTCCTCCACCTGAAGTTCACCGGAAAGCTTTCTGTCCGTTATGAAAACAGAAAGATGGGAGGAGGAACAAGCCTATTGACATTACAGTGATGTAGATAGTTAGGTCCTGGCTTCAAATACACAGAGCGCAGAAGAGCTAGATATGCAGGTAGGGGTGGCTGTGAGTAGGATGAACTGCCAAAGAATATCACGTCACTGATCGTCTGGTAGCAATAATTCAATAATTGGCTGGCATGGAGGAAAGGATAAATTTATATTATGATCACATTTCCAAAATAAACTAGAGTAAGATAAACTAGGGATCATGATAAAGAATAAAAATTGACATCACTATTTTTTTTTTGACTAAGAGAAGACTGGAGAGCTGTATTTGCTCTCTTCATAAGGCTGAATTTTATGATAATGACAATAATGGTATAAATTGCAGAAGGACTACTACCACATGTGACTATGTAAACATAAAAGAAAATAAAATTAAGAAACGAAAAAAAACAGGAGCTCTATTTGTGATAAAAATGGTGAAAGTGTTATCATTGAAATCCCTACAATCTCAGAAGTCTGCACAGAAAAGACTCTTCATTGCAGCATTGTCAGTGACAGAAAATGAAGGAACAATTTGTTAGCCACCAACTGATGAATGCTTAAAGAACCTAAGTATTTCCATCCTATAAAATGAATTGACATCTTTTTTAAAGAATCCGGTATTTTATGAGTGGCGAGTTGGAAAGATGCCCATGATATACATATAGTAAAAGAGTGGAAGAGCGAATTTTAGAAAATTTTCTGTGCTACTATTTCATTCTCTTTTAAAAATATGGCTGCATTGCTGGGCAGTGGTGGTGCATGCCTTTAATCCCAGCACTAAAGAGGCAGAGGCCAGCAGATCTCTGTGAGTTCAAGGTCAACCTGGTCTACAAGAACTAGTTCCAAGGCAGGCTCCAAAGCTACTGACAAACCCTGCCTCAAAAAAAAATTATGTGCTACCTATTATATATTTTATACAGGTAACATATGAATATATATTATCATATATAATGGTAGGTAGATCAATGGATAAGTAAAAAACTATTTATTTATATAATTAGTCACCCATTGACTAATTATAACCACAATGAAAGCATTTCATTAAGAAACTGGGGACTTTGCTTGTTACCCTAGGTACTTTTTATTAGCCCATTTTTAAGGATTATACAGTAGTTTTTATAGAAATAAACAAATGGACTAAATAAACAAGCACAAAATTATGTGCTCTCAATAGAAAAGACGACAAGAAATATTTACAAGAAAAAATATACAGCTCTATTTATTTGCATTTGTTGATTTCTTTTCCAGTGCTTATACTAAAGGATCTAAAGTTTAAAGAATAGTATATAATAGCTAGCTATTTTTCATCTCCAGTGATTACATTTTAAACACTATACCAGATAATAACGATGATAGCAAGGCCCTCCTACATGTTACCATGTTGGTTGAAGGATCAGTGCTAGTCTGAGGAAAGATTTATCCCACCTGAGAACTTGTGAGGGACTCTTGTTTGCCAAGTGTCTCCCCCAGCTTCTTGCATCAGATTTCTGGGAGACGATCTCAGTATTTTGTGAGATCTTTCCAAGTGGCTCCCATAAACAATAAGGTGAGATCCTCTGGCACGTTCCCACTAAGGGCAGGACTTCCCACCACCGCAAACACTGTGTTCTTAAGCCAGATGATGTAATAGGAGGCCGTTCTGTGTTTGTGGAGGTTAATACGCACCATTTGCCTCTACCCACTGAAGGCTACAGGCGAAGAGTAGTTCCCCACCTCCCCCAACCATGGGGCTTTCTGCAGAGAGTGCCGAGAGCCTCCAGTGGCAGGCCGGCAAGGGACGGATGGATTAGCCTGGTCAGAATGAAAACCACTACCTAAGGAAATGCTGCAAAATTTGACAACAGAATATGTGGTAAAAACTTTGTTGTTGTTTACTAATTTTATGTGTACTAAATCCTTAGCGAGTGCCCATTTTCCCTTATAAGGGAATGACAAAACAATACACATTACACATCTGAGACATAGCGACTGTTCGTGTTAGGCATGAGAAATGCTGAATTCAGAACTGTAGAAAGAGTATTTCCCCAAATACATACAGCAATAACGCTATGTATTCATTTACATTCTCTACATACTGACATTGCTATTTATTTTTCCAAAACCCGAAAACGGACTCCCCGACGCCCTTAGTCCTGTCCTGCTTAGGCACACATATCAGAGAGGGTTGATTCCTAGAAAGGTACGGCAGGTGCAGAAGGTCACACAAGTCCCTGAGAGTGCCTCCCACCCCTCCACACGCGGGCTCACTGGTCCATGGTCACACTGGACTTTTCTCTACTTCTAGAATGGCAGAGTCCAGCTTCAACCTGGACCACTGCACTGTAGCATGCTCCGTGACACTATTCTGCTCCTTGAACTTAGGAAAACTATTTGAAAATGGCGGCAGCCAGATCCCGCCTATGCCATGTAAGCACGAATCTCAGAGGAGAGTTTCTAGGTCACTGGGATTTTTAAAGTGCTTGGGGTCAGTAGACGAACTACCCCTTCCTTTCTGAGTTTCCTTGTAAACCATTTCATGATTGAAATCGCATTAGCTATTGAGTAGTGTGGGCTTGGCTGTGTACCCCACCCCCGCAAGATTCCAGGCACTCCTCAGGCTCCTTAGAGGATGGGTTTGGCACACCCTGCAGACACCAGACTCTGAACGCTGAGGTCTTATTTATAATACCAAATATAATGTGTCTGCTATGGAAAGAGTTGTTACACCACATTGTTTAGGGTAGATGTAAAGGAAAAACTCGATAGTCTTTCAACACAAATGCAATTTTTCTCAAATGTTTCCCATCTGAGGTTGGTTAGATCCCCAAATACAAAAGCTGTGGATAAGGGAGACTGGCTGTGGGAGCTCCTACTGGGTAAGGATTCTGTCTGTTTTGCTTGCGTTGCAACTATCTCAACATTCAGAATAGCACCCGGTGCATAGAAGATTATTAAGGAATGCACTTTTTAAATTATACTATGGACTGGTGAGGTAGATTTATGGGTAAACAAATATGAGGACCTGAGTTCAAATTCCCAGTACCCACATAGAGCCAGGTGTAACTGTGCCTATGGCAAGATGGAAGGCAGAGACAGGGTGGCCAGATACTCACAAACCAGCTAGCTTTGAATTCAACAAGGCAAAAGCCATATTCCCTTTCTCACATAAGGGGAAAGATGAGGATCAACCTCCGGCTGCATGCCGCAGCTCATGTGTGACTCTCCTCACTCACAGACCTGCGTGCCTCCGAGCACATACACATACACACAGAAGAATTAGGCTCATATAAATGTCACATTTTCTCCAGTCAAACTCCTTCCTTTATAACTCAAGGAAAAGTTAAAGTTTATTTTCAAGAATGTTTGGTGAACACTGGCATACCTGAAACACTATGATTAGCACGTGAAAGCATCCAGCAATGGTACCAATAGTATTCCCTTCTGGTATTTAGAACGGCAGGGCTGTGGCTCTGACGGCCCATTTTATTTATCATTGCTGATACCTTACAAAACGCATAACTAGAAATAAGTCATTAGTTGAAGCCCACGGCTATTCATTTTTAAATTCTCATTCCCTATATCCTGTTAAACAATGTGAATATTATTCTAAAGGTGCTTTAGTCTATATCTATAATGTCTGATCAATAAAGATATGAGGCAAGTGGATAATTGAAAGTGTTTCCATCTTCTGTATTGAAATTAATGCAAAGTAGCTCAATAAATTTTAAAGAGCAGGCTGTGTTACCTATCAATAGGCAATTGCCATATTGGGTTTTTTCCTATAATGTATTTTTAAAAATTATATATGCATGGTCCTAAAGATCATTTAAAGGCAAAACTGTCAGAATATAGCAATAACTTCCACTTGGGATGCTAGCCGTGAGCAGATTTTGGGAAACTAATAATGATATAGTATCTAGATACACAATTGAAGACTACAATTAGTTCAAGCCAATCGATATCCAGATTGACATGTGACATTGGCTGAATCGGATGTGAATGATCACTCTGAAACACGCTGATGCCAAATGCAAACTGCTCTGTAAGTGTGCTCCTGCCTTTAGTAGAGTTGAGCATTCTCCTGACATATGCCACAACTTTAGGAGAGAAGGTGCGAGTTTTGCAGATTCCCCAATCTTATAAAAGGCCAGAGGAGACAGCAGAATAGTTTGCGCAAACGGAGGGAAGGCAAGCATATGGTTAGCACGCATCCCCTCAAAATAGTCACAACACATAAGAAACATAAGTTGAGCATATTGAAGACTGATTCTATTTGTAACAGTCTCTCTTTACTAAGTGGTCAAAATGACGGCTAACATTTCACACGCGGTGGCTGAGATGTGTTTTGCATGCCAGGTGTGTGACTTGGCGGGACACGTTTGTCACCACACTCTTCCCCAATCCAGTAACACCCTCTAGAAGCTCCAAAGACAGGAAGAGGAACGCTGCAATACACCCCCAGAACTGAAAACTTGTCCTATGGGCAGTTACATGGCTTTCTGTGTACATTACCATAGGAACAGCAAGAAACAAACTTAAAAGGAAGTTTGCAGGCTGGTGAGATGACTCAGTTGCTGAAGGCAACTTGTGGCCAAGCCTGAGAATCTGAGTTTGATCCCCAAGACCAATATGTCTGAAGCAGAGGACCAACTTCTGGAGGTTCTTCTCTCACTCAGATACACACACATGCGTGTGTACACATGGACACACACACAATAAATAAACTACAATTTAAAAAAAGGCTGCACCCACCTATCAGCTATCTGCTTGAACATGCGCTGCTATTAAATATGTTGCTTTTCTTGATTCCATATCAGCTTCTAGTTTAATAACAAATCTCCCTTTCCTTGAGTCATTTGGCTGTGACTGTACACAACCAAGAAATTTCTTTCAGTTAGTTCAAATTCTGCTCATGTTTGGAAAAATATACCAAGCATAAGGCTTTTCTGAGAGTTTCTGGGTTTTGTTTGATTGGTTGGGTGGTTGGTGGTTTGGTTTTTTATTTTTTTTTGGATTTTTTTTTCTTTTTGTTCTGGCCTGGGATCCAACATCTGTAGTGTTGTAGTGCAGACTACATTTTTATTAATCCAAAATCGATGGGTCACTGTCACCTGACAGGGAGTGGGAGTCACATTTTCTCTCCCTATATTGCTATAAGGTATCACTCTTCTGACCTTGTGAGAAAAAATCTGACTCATTCATTTCTGTACAAACTTGGATTTAACCTAGTGTTATAAGCATTGCTACTACAATGAACATGTATCATTTCTATTGCAGAACACAGTTATAAAATCATAATTAAGTCTTTGTTGGGCTCTATTAGATAAAGAAGTGTCTCTTTAGTCTTTCTCAAGGAAGAGCTGAAGCCTGGTACTCAGTCATTGGCGGGAGCTTAATTTTGAGTTTTTCAAGCTGCTGAAAATCAGGTATCTTTGCTATTAGGGTTTCTTGGCAATAAATTAATAGCAAATAAACACCTATCAAGGGACTTTCCAAATACCAACAGAAGAGCTAAATGATTTTCATAACTTCCCAATCATCCATCAGTTCAGAGAATATTATAATCTCTCAGCCACATCATCACCTTTAAATTGCTCACTCATATTTGTTCTCTGCCATTTTGCCTTCGTTCTGTGATGAAGGCTGTGTGTCTTGCAGCCTTTTCTGGGGGGGGGGGGGACAGGTTAAACTGCAGCTCAGAATTCACAACACTGCCGTGGACTTTAAGGATGATGGAATGTATCCACCTAAAGAGGAGAACTCTCTGGACTGGTAGCAGAGACTGCAGACACAGAAACGCAGGCGCATCACACCCGGTACATTTTCCGAACCGCAGACAGGCCCTTAGCAGAGTACACAAGGTCAGGGTTTCCCTGACTGCACAGCTCAGTGCCGCTGAGGCACGAAAGCCAGGCAGGCCTTTTAAGTCAGAGAGGACTACACGAGCTGAGCAGGAGCAGAACCATTTTCTCTGCAGTCTTTTCGGGGTCTTAACAGTTCTGTGCATTAAGATTTTCAAGAGGAAAAACAAAGCTCAATCTTCTTCAAAACTTATCTTGGATGCCATTTTTTATGAGGCGTATGACAGAAATGGTGTTGCTCAGGACTCACTTTTGGTGAGAGCTTTCTGGAAGGTAGTGCCAGCTGTGGCCTCCCCTCCACCTACTAGAACTGCTTGCTGAGCATTTGTTGCCCTCCACAGATAGGAGGTTACACAAAGCGCATGCAGGGTTTTCATTGCTTTGGTGAGACTGTGTTCTTGTGTGTGCTCCACCAGCAGTTAAGCCCTCGACTGCGATTCACATCTACTCACTCGGGAGATTAGGAAATGTGCTATTACAATGTGACAAATAAACAATTTTTTCATAATATGCTAACTAAATTTAGGACACTGGGATAGACTCTCTGTGTGCTCCTCAAGCCACCACTTAACTACTCAGGAGTCTAGCAAGGTAGGAATGGGTAGGTTCGTGTGTGAACAGCAAAGTTTACAATAGCATTAACCCATTTGCCAGGCAGCCCTGATTTCAGAGCTTTCTTTGCTAGAAGTGTCTGTCTCTGCAGACACATGAAGCAGCAATTTCCTCATCAGATTGGCCCTCAGCCTCAGCATCTTTCTAACCTAAAGATCAGTTTTTCTAACCTATCACCTACTGTTCATTGATATTCAGAAAATAAATTGATGACTACATATGCACCACCAGGTTATATTTTATAATGGTAAATAGGTAATTAGCATACATATAATGCTCACCCACATTGTCTTATCTCTTTAACTACATCTTGCTTTTCTAGAAGGCATAGCAAGTGACTTGATTTTCTTAATTTAAGAAACAAATTTAAACTGCTATCAAAATGTAATCTCACTAATCCAGATACGGTTAAAATAATAAAAATAAAAACTGCACTCATCCAGATACGGTTAAAAAAATAAAAATAAAAAGTATAAAGCTATGTTATTCTGAAGCCTTTACATTAACGAGATCATTTTAAAGCACTCATCAATTGGCATTATCAAAATCGGATGGGAAATTTCTAGAGCATGGACCTGAAGAAGATAGGTTTAGGATGAGATGTGAGAATATATACACATATAAAAGCAATAACTGAGTGTTAGCACACTGAGGTAGGAACCTACACACTGGAAGAAATTCACTGGACACCCCTAGGGCCCAGCGACTGAGATAGAGATGCCTTCAGAGCAGCTGGCTATGTTTCATTATTTTCCATTCTCCATTCTATCTAAGCTCAACCAGGTACCCACCTCTAGATCTGAGCTTGTCCAACACACACACGCATACATACACAAACACACACACACACATACACACACACACACACACACACACACACACACACACACACACACATAACCTATAACTCTTGGAGAAGAACAAAGTTTCTAACCTCAATCCAGCCTCGTTTCTCTGTAGGGATATGTTTCCCTAGCTGTGCCTTGGGGATGAGAACTGAGCTGGCCTGCCACTGGATGAGGTACCCCATCACCTTCTGTCCGCCATGATTAGCCCCTGCAGTTACCAAATCCTGGAGATATCTTGACTTCTGACCTTATTTTTTGAAGGAGTCACTCAGTTTAAGTTCCCAATTATCCCGGCTCTCCTGCCCGTTCTTTATCCAAGAGAAATTAGGACAGACGAAATTAGAAAGTCTAACACAAACCGTGTTTCCATCTTGCCCCTCCCCTTTCAGACTCTCTAAACTCCCATCCTAAATGACCTGCCACTACCCAGGTGCCACTGCCAGGCCATTTGCCACCACACAGTCAGTACTGTCTGAGATTTCTGTCTGCTTCCCCCATAGCCTATAATGAAAGAGAACAGCTCTCTGCTGGGCGAACCTCCGCAGCTGAGATGTTTGCTGTCAATGGATAAAGTCGCAGCAACCTTTGCCTTCTGAGCACTCAATTCCTTGTTTGTTATGTTTTGTTTTTTCCATTTTTGTCTTTGGCAATTGTTCATGTCTTGGAGTCACCGGAGTTGGTATCATAAAAAGCATTCAGTTAAAAGCAAAAGATAAAAACCTTATTTTTTTTACCTTAAAATAAGTCTTACTAATGACTTTCATAGCACACTTGCCAAAAAGAAGTTCCAAAGATCTTAAACTGAGGTAAACTGCCATGCTGTGGGGAGCTAAGGCCTGTTTCCCTCAACAGATGTGGGAAGAGGAGGCTTATATCATTTTACAGTCTTTGAAAAAGGAAGCATCAAAGTGACGTAGTCTTTTTCCCCCCCAAAGGAAACTTTAAATTTGAAATCTCTGATAACTAACTGAAACTCTAAAAATATGAGACTCCCTTCCAGAAATGTAGTCATGCCAACAATACTCACAGGTACAAATTTTCTCAACTTAAAACAGGAAGACAAGAAAAATGTTCGGCAGAATGTCTTAAATTTTCACTCAGATCTGCAGTCATTTTTGGCCGTGGTGCACTCCTTTAATCCCAGCACTTGGGAGGCAGAGACTGGTGGATCTCTGTGAGTTTGAGGTCAGCAGATGTACAGAGTGAGTTCCAGGACAGGCTCTAAAGCTACACAGAGAAACCCTGTCTCAAAAAAGACAAAAAATAAAAATGAAAAATAAAAGAAAGAGAAAAGATTGCAGTCATTTTGCCCACAATAAATATGCGTAACCAAATTGACAACCACAGTTGTCCCGTGAAGGATGAAAATTCAGAGCCTCTTATTGTAGGCACAATAATTGTGCAAGGCAGAGAGGAGTGAAATGTTGAGCCCTTTATGAAGCATAAGGGCGTTACCAGACACTCTGAGTGAAGTGTCCTGAGGAGCTAGAACCACGCAACCCACTACCAGCCTTAATTCTGCATGACGTCAGTCCCTAGGTTCACAGAGCCCCAACCATTTCACCTGATCCACAGAGCTAGCAACAGAACCTACTTTGTTGGGTTATTATGGGGAGTAAATGTCACAAGAAAATCATTTAAAAATAATGGTCGATTATGGTTGCTTGGGAAATTTTAAACCAAGTACATTTTTCTGCCAACACTCCGTTACATGTAATCTGGGCTGTGCTCAGATACAAGCCAGAGCATGGAACTTCAAGGGTTCCATTGGAAAGTAATGAAAGCAAAGAGTCTGCTGTCTCCTCCAACTCTGGACTGCGTAGACCAGCATAGGCTAAGTAAGACAGTGTCAAGTTCTCAACAGTTCAACCAAGTTCCACACCGAACACTGAGGACAACAAAATCACTGTCTTCATACTTTCCTTAGGTCAGGCTGTCTGGAAGTCTACAATAGCATTTCTTAGCCCATGCCTTATGCATGCTGTCTTCTTTCCTTACTGCCATTGAAACTGTGCTCCTGAACTATCAGCTAGGAGTCCATTCCCTGTTTAAGTGTCGATCTGGCAAGAAGGTTTGGTTTTCTTTGAAAAGTCCTTTGGTGACACATAAGACATTCCTTAAATACAACATCTTTGTTGTACTGAAGGTGTCCCAGCTTTCTATGCAATCCTCATGTGAGCAACTACCTCTCTAATCTCAGAAGGATTCTTTCTCTGTAGGAATGCCAAGAGATTCTTCATTCTATTAAGACGTGAGAAAATAACCCATCCAACTGAATGGAGAAACAGAATTTTGACATATACCCAAAAGTCTCAGGACCACACCTCCTATGCAAAGCATATTCCAGTTAACTTCTGCTAGGAATATGTCCCTCATTCTAATTGCTAAAGTCTTATCTCAGTCTTTATGTCTGTCTTCCATTATTAACTATACATTTATTTTCTATTATTATTTTGGATTCTAATATAAGCTATGAATATGTCACCTATATTCTCCATTGATTAGAAACACTTCAGAGGCTGAATCTTTTTAATTCCACGAGAATTTTTACTGTTTAACATATTCATTGAACATCCACAATAGCCATTTATAGTGAGGACTTAAAGCTGGACAAGGTAATGTTCTGATTCCACTCAGTATACTGTTCAGGAAGGGCTCATGATCAAATAGTGCAGCATGGTTCTTCATTTTTCTTTTTTTTTTTTTTTTGCCCCTGGAACTAGAGCTAGGCACAATTTCACCTTAAACCTCAATGATATCTTTATTTTTCTTCTCCCCAGGATAGTGGCCAGAGCCTCCAAGAATCTCATGTCCACACAAAGCTTAGGGATTGTATTTGGACCCACCCTTCTGCGAGCTGAAAATGAGTCGGGGAACATGGCGATTCACATGGTATACCAGAACCAGATAGCGGAGTTCATGGTGAACGAGTATGATAAGATCTTCAACTCAAAGGAAGACTGACAGACAAGACAAGCTACTGAGTGTGTTCACATCTGTCTTCATGCCTAATATTTTTACATTTCTGTAAACATATTTCTGAAATATTTTTTCCTTCCAAGCGACAGATGCTTCATTTTGTGAAAACTTCGTGATGATTTTGTATTTAAGTTCCAAACATTTGAATAAAATAAATGACAATATTTTCCTATATGTGTTCTACATTAACCCTTTGAGTGTTGTTCCTCTTAGCATTCTAGGAATACATCATAAATGTCTCACACTCTTAAATAGTGTGTACAAGACAGCACCAACGCATAGCTCTACTACTGAACCATGGCATCATGTGTGTGCTGGTGTGTGTGCAGATCTGTGAGCATGCAGAGGAACTGTGGGGAAGATGGAGAGTGTGGACATGTGTACCCTATCAAGATCCAGATGCACCAATGCATCAACTGTGTCCCCACATGCCTAAGCATCCACAGAGAGAACACAAGCAATACGAAGGCATCTCTGTTCTCAATCAAAATAGAGTAATTTCATCTTTCAACTATATAGCCCAGTGATCGTCAGCGATGGGTGAGCTGTGCAAATACAGCATGCTGAGTGGGAGCTTTTCTGAAGAACAAAAAGACAGTTCAAGAGATTTGTTTGGACTGTTCTTTCTTTGTGGGTAAAAACTATTTCAGTTCCACAAACATACCATTTTGTAAATTAAATGGATTGATCTTTATTTTACACAAGGATTGCACTGCTGTTCCACGTTGGTTCTTCATCAAATTGTGTATCTTCTCTTTCCCCGGCTATGCCATTTTATGTAGAATTTTTAATAAGTTTTGAAAGCTATTTTATTGGGGAGTTATACTAACTCCAGCTAAAAAGAACTATTTTTAAATGCTTGTACTATTATGCCCTAAGGATTCCTTGACTAGACTCATTTTATTTTATCCATTTGATGGTTACTTTCAATTGTGATTGATTCAATGAAGGGATAACTGTCTAGAATACATCAAACATTGCTGTATTTTGAAAAGTTTGTTCTAGTTGAACACATCTCACGCCGGTTTATGAAAGAGTTCTGCTGATAAAAATGTAGACTTATGTTTGACAGCGTTTTAATAAACTCAAATGGAATGAATAAAGCTAATCCAGTGTGATAAGAAAGTCTAGCTATTGATTTAATCCTAAAACGAAAAATAAAGCATGTAAATACTATGTGTGAAACATGGATCCAAGAGCAGACACTCAGAGCAATAATGAGCTCAGAGGCATATGCTGTAGCATGGATCAGGCATCAGAGATGAGAAAGACAGCCTTAAGAGACAGTCAGATGTTCAAGTACCAGCATCCGTGGTGCTGCCGGAGGACACTAGCTTGAGGACGGACACAGTAAGCTTGATCCTCTTGAATGTCTTTATTTTAGTAAAGGTGCCAATACATGGGCTCACAACCAAGAATAGTGAAGAGGGCACAATTAATTCTTCACCATGGTTTCAACAAGTGGGATGTACACACATCCTATCACAAAGCCAAGAGAAGTCACAAGAAAGAGATTAATTATCTAAAGCTATCAGTAATAGTGAAGCAATAGGATGGCTAAGCTTGAAAAGATTCTTACATGTAAAACTGTACTCAATAAAACACAGAAACATGAAACATGGGTTTCTGCCATTTATTTCTAGTCTTTCTCGAGGCTGAAACATTCTCAATGAAGTGTCTTTTCCAAGACTTTAATTATTTCTCCTTTTGAAAAGTGAACAGCAGGGTTAGAGGCTCCAGGATGCAAACGCTTTATCTTCACGAATCCATCTTTAAAGTTATTCTGGAAGCTTCGACCAGAGAGAAATCAGGCTGCAAAGCCAAAGAGAGTGGCGCTACCTGCTTTGAGCAAAGATTGACATCCCCTTGCCTCTGCTGCCTTCCAGATTCATAATCTTCAAAAGCATCAGCTTCTTGATTTCCAATCAGATGGGATTTAGCCTGATTCAGACCCCAGCTGTGTCCTGTCCCTGCCTGCTAAGGGCATTGCATCAGAGAACATGTTTCCCCTCTAGAGGAAGGCCTTTCCAAGGTACTGAGCCAAAGTGCCCATCACAGGCTCTCACTTGCTCACTCGAAAAGTACAGAAAGGTCATGATATTCCACAACATTTCAGTTAGCCATGATGTCTAGAATCACTGTCCCCCATGTTAAAGCCGAGTTTCCGCACTAGGTTGGAGCACTAAACGATTTTATGAAGCTGGACAGTATTCTCCATTAAAACAACAACAGCAAAGCAAAACTAGGAACGTTAGCAAGGGTCTCTTATTCACCTGGTCTGAGCCAGGCCCAGTTTGAGGCACTGATGATATGATTGTCATATAAAACACGTATTATGTATTACTACCCTCTGTAGGAAAGGAAGACAGTTGCCTAAGGATTAGTTACTATCCAGTACAAGATCATTGATGTTGGTCACTGGGGTAACCATGTCCACCTCAGGGTTCAACACCTGTACATAGAAATGCCCAGAGAGATGGGCAGTGCCCGTTACAGAAACATTGAGAATATATTAGTCGGTGTTTAAGAAATAAGTTGTAATTGGGGAAAACAGATAAGGTTTCACTGTTGAGATACTCTGGGGAACATTCTGTATAATCTTGATTACTAAGATTTATTAGACTAGGAAAAATACAGAAGGCACACCAAATAGGAATGAGGGGTGGTGTGCACCAGAACAAAAACTGAGAACGTCAGTACTTAGAGATGATATGTATATGTCTGGCGATTTGGGAAGACAGAATTACAGAAAGTGGGATATTCAGATCTTTCTTGTAGACAGAGGCGATCCACTGTGGGTTGTAAATAAGAGAGGCACAGAATAACTTGGACAAAGAATCTCTAAATTTCCTAGCGGTAAAGAGATACAAACCTATTTGAGAAGACTTCTGTTCTCTTACTGGGGCTAGGGCTCTACAAACACATGGGTCATGTGTCTGTAATTTTTTTTAACATTTCTTAACAGTGCAATAATAGCCCTGTATTCTCAGAGGCAATTATACATAACAGTAAGATATTCTAATATAACGAATAGGAAGCAAATCTGCACCTGTCTCTCTGGAAAAATCAAGCCAGTCAGAATGCCTACTTCGTCAGGCTTTCCCCACCCAGCTTGCCAGAGATCACCCTTTTCTTCCTGGAAAAGGTGGCTCTTCCATCTTACGTGTTCTGGGTCTGGCTTTACTTAGCATGTGCCATATGACAGGATCATCATGCCACAGCTCGTAATTGAAAGCCTTGTGATGGTTCGCCCTATCCAATTAGAAAACAAAGGATCCAATTAAGAAGAAGGAGACAAGCTGTGAGAAGGAGAACCACTTGCCAATAGTGCTGTCCTTGCAGCCCAGCGCCACCAGAGAGTGACCTGCACTTCTCTCTTCCACACTTAGTTTTGTGAATTATAAGTTAATCACCCTGTCAATTCCTAATTAGAAGGCCCTGCAAAGATTTTTATCCAAAAGGACCATCGCGAAAAGTTCTGGGTCAAATTGCTCTGTTGTCAAAAATGAGAAAAAATTCCAGAACCATATCAGCTCTCTCCTTGGGAATGCAAATCTTAACATAATAAAAAGATATTTTTAAAATGTCATCTCTTCAACTAAAATGCATCAACTGGTCAGTCCTGAAACCATATATACGATTAAATTATACAAACTAAGCAGGCTGTACTTATGTATTTAGGTTTACCTGTGTGTACACATACCTATATAACAGAATTAATGAAAAAGGAGGCCATGAATGGGAAAGAGAGCAGAGAGGGGTGCCTTGAAGAGTTTAGAGGTGATTCGGGGAAGAGAGAAATGATATAATTATACTATAATTTCAAAATTAAAAGAAATAATTTAAAAATGTTTCATCTTATCTTTAACATGTAGATAGGTTACTCTTTGTGTGTGTGTATGTGTGTGTGTGTAAGTGTGTGTGTGTTTGTTCCTTTAAGCCAAGGGCTGCAAACTCAGATGCTGAGTAGGGCCAGGCATGTAGCATCAATGAGTAAAAAGAAGCAGGCAGCCGGCACTATGAAGTGGTAACAGCTGGGGAAAACTCGAGCTCCCTGCCTGGCCAAAAGGCAGGCTTCCACTCAGCTGGAGCTGATGTTGCTTATGTGGGAATGTGAGCCTAGTTGCCAGACCTTCAGATCTTTCATGGAAGGCCAGAATTGAGAATCTTCTATGAAATCTGATTTTTAAGACACTAAATAAGCTACCAAATAAAACACATCTGAGCAGACTCAGCCTAAAGACCAAGTCTTTTTTTGTGGCCTCGGTGTTAAGCCTTCCAAGTTGCAGGGCTTGTTCCCCAGAAAATGGCACGCTTTGGAGTAAATTGTGGAGATAAGCGAGTGAGCCAAAGCAATGAAAGAACATACAAGCAGCAAAATATGTCGAACTTACTGTTCAAGTTCGGAGCAGATTACTTAATCCGTCTGGAACTCCCTTGCTTTCTGATTTATTAAATGTGATATACATTTTTAAATCTTGCTATCTAATGGAATAACGTGGTGAGAGCTCAAACAGGCAATGCATATCTCATAAATTGTCACTTCCGGATTTCGATGATTCATCCATAGCTTAATAATAAATAACTTTATACTCTGAAGATGATGGAAGGAAGGTTGGGACCAAATTCTAAAAAGTCTTGGATGGCATAGCACATCTCTAGTCGAGTTTTTACACCCTAGATCTTTCTTCAGGAACGCAACTTTATCAGAGATATTATGTTATGAAGTGAAGTTTGATGCAGGGAGAAACTGCGGCACCACTGTCGGATTGGTCATTATTGCCAAAGCCCTATTCATGCAGTCCGCATCCAGACTGGCAGCAGGCAGAGAAATTGATCTGAGATCATCTAGCTGTTCTTTGTGGAGACGATACTCACATCTCTTTGTTACCATTGCTGTGCTGTGGGGAAAAAAATACCAGTTCCAATTGGTCTAAATTTCTATAAGCAGGATTATTAATCCATTCTGGATTACACGCTGGGTTGGGGCTACGGTTCATTCTGACATTCTGGCAGTAATGCGTCATTTAAGAGTCATTAATCTATTTGGACCAAGTCACTATGCCTGCTCCCAGAACTATCCCCAGACGGTCCTGGGTCATTCCATCATTTCACACCTGCTTTCTCATTCCTTTCTCTCAGCCCAGTATGGCTTCTCTCATTCCTCACAGGACCACAAGGAAAACCAGTCCTGGGAAGATTGGTTTGGCTAGCTAACATGTACGAAACATTAGTTCCGTATCAATGATGGTCTTCTTTGTTGTTTTATTTACTCCTCACAACTGTCTACATGTCCCTGGTTCATCCTCAAAGAAACACAAACGAAAAGAGTAAATGATGCTACCAAGTCCATGTCATTAGTAACTTGCCAAGGCATGATTCGAATCTAAATAATCGGGCTCCATAGGAACATGCCCTGTTTGGGATGGGTGATCTTCATTGTCAGTTTGATCAGATTCAGACTTCTGGGGGTGTCTCTGAAGACATCTCCAGGGACATTTGACTGAAGAAGAGAGATCTACTTTGAATGTGGATGGTGTTGTCCTGTGGACTGGGATCTTAAACTGAATAAGAAAAGCCCAGGGGGAAAGGGTAGTAACTGGATTGAGAACCCAGAATTCATATGATTCGGGGACCTGATACACCCAGATGTGGGAAATGGCTCATATCCCTTCCTCACGTTGATGGATGGTGCTATCTAACTGTGAGCCAATATAATTCCTCCCTCTCATAGCGTGCTATTGTTAGAGACTTTGTCACAGCCGTGGATGAAGTAACTAATACACAAGTATACCACAAGGTTCTCCAGGGAATGCAGCTGGGGAAAAAAAGGTAAGCATATAAACATCCCAAATATTTGCATTCAATGTGGGAGGGGTGCTGGTTGCTCTCTTGTGAATGTTCTTGAAGGTTTCGCCTCCATATAAACTTTCACAGACGAGCAGAAGGAACATTATGTGAGTTTCCCAAAGAAACATACAGTATTTCTGTTGCAGTAAATAGATGACTAAACCGCCTTAAAGATTTGGCTCTTTAAGATTTTAATAGTCATGTAATAGTTCATTTATCTGTTTGCTTTACCTCCATAGTTCTGACTTCACTTTATTGTGAAAAAGTCAGACAAGAAAACCTCTTTTCCCAAATAGATACAAAATACCTGTTCGGGTGACCCTGACCCTGTATGGCATTTTATCAAGCAGGGTGGAGCATATTTCTCAGTGGCCACTTAGCATCCATCATATCACGCTACCCGACATTTTCTCAAAATTAGATCTGGCTCTATGGGGGTCCTGAGAAGGATGAAAAACCTGGGTCCCCAGCAGTCTTCCTCTTAAATATAATTGAAAAAGAGGCAGGCATCAGGACACGCTGCGTCTCACGCTGCTGAAGAGTGATCCTGAATCGCTGGAGTGATGAGAATAGAGTGAACGTTTTGAATAGGAAGATGACAATTTGCTGCAGTGATGTTGTCAAGATGGAAATGTCTTCCGTCTTGATGAGGCGCCTAACAGAAGGGAACACACACACACACTATAAACAGGCATCTGATTTTTGCTAGCTTCTATGTGAGGCAAAGCATCCAGTGTCCACAAAATCCTCAAGCCTGGTTCTGCAGAACGCTCCTTGTTCAGTCTGAGGGGTGTAAAGAAAGCAGCAAGGGAGAGACAGTCAGCACCAGGCCCAGGGTGTGTGTTAAGTACACTTGTTAGATAAGGGAACCAAGACAAACACCAAGAACATACGCAGATGAATATAATCTACCATCATGTTTCCTCTCCAGAAAAATGGCTTAGGTACAGCCAAACTACTGGTATTTGTGTTGATTCTTAGCCCTAAAGAAAAAAAGAAAGGAAAGAAAAAGAACCATCAGAGAGAATCCCCTTCATCTATGTCTCCTGAAGTCTAAGTCCCTAGGAAATGCTCCTTTTCCCTACAGCTCACGGAGGCAGCAGAGCATCCGGCTTGCCAGTCTGGTTCCTGTAAGTCTGACAGCAGATGCTCACACCCTGCTTCAGACCAGGGAGCATCCTGGCATCTACGACACCTAGTGACATCTTCCACCGCTTCTCTGAACTTCCCACATGTGTGACTTACACATTGTCTGAGTCCTCTAGAGTGAGGGCTTTCTGACCAATCTATCAAAAGCCAAGATCGCTACCAAAAATATAAAGCATTGGTCCTGGAAATCCTCCCTTTCCCCTGGCACCCTTTGAGCTGATGAGTTTCCTTGACATACATGCTCACATTTTAAGAGCAGGAATGTAACCATTGCTCTAACCGTTCTCACATCGCTAGCAAAATGTGTTCTAAGTCCATATTGTGCAGCCTGCTTGAAGACGTGTGGATTTTTCCACATCATTTGGTGACATTTTACACAGTTTAATTTCTGCTCTTTCTTGCTAGACCCTGCCTCCCCAGTCTCCCTTCAAAGACTCCACCGATAGAATTTCACAGAGCATCTTACCCTGGGCTGAAATTCCTTCCTGTCCTTCAGCATCTACTTGCTTGGCTGCTGTGAAGTTTTGCCAGGAAGTGTCCATCTGTTAAATTCAAACATTCTAAAGAAGTGCAAAGGAGAGAGGTGTTCAACTAGAGAGGAGGGAGTATTAATGGAATTGAGCGATGTGAAAGGAGAGCGTCCGGAGTGAGCAACAGGAAGACACCAGGGGACAGGGACGCGGGCTCCGGCTCCAGATTTCCTGTCCCATCAGACTGCCAGGTAAGGGCAGCTTTCAAGTTGGAGGAGGAACAGAACACTGCTGAAACCCAAATTGGTTTACGCTCACTATTTTCCTGCTATCGGTTCTAAGGTCACAGTCACTAAAACTGGAAACTTGAAAACGACTTCAAAAAGGCCAACGCTAACCAGATTTCACACTGGATTTCATTTTACTTGGCATTACAGAAAGAATGCAGGTATTAAATAGACTGCTTCCTGTATACAATGAGGTTAATTAGCGGTGAGGGATGGAAAAATCAGTGTAGACATAACTCTTTTCGACAGGTATCAAAAATAATCCCCTGATCCCTGCAGACTCCAGCTGCATTGAAAGAGGAGCAATATAAAAGATTCTTTAAGCACGAAATTTTCAAACATTCTCCAGGTGTCCCCACACAGTTAAATCAGCCCCGAGTCCCCAAGTGCCCAAGTCTGCTCCCATGCAGTTTCTTGCTCTAACTTGGAGGTTCAACTACTCACACTGAATTCTGTGGTGCCCAGAAAGGCTTCCAGTACAAAGTGCCTGAGATTGCACACACAGACAGAGAGGAGAACAAAAAGCGGACTCTACCGCGGCTGAATGGGACTTCCCTAAGCTCCTTATCAATAAGGTTAATAAGGGTCTATGCAATTTACTGATCACTATAATGCAACAGCCTCCTCGCGCTCCCAATCTCCACATTGGCGCTGCCTGTTAATGTTTTCCGCAGCCAATCACATAAAAGAGCCTTTGCCGGCACTCCAGAGAGTACGTCCCAGTTCAGGATCCTGGCCTCTATAAAATCTCTGGTCCGTTATTACACTCCTACCTGCCCTAGTTAAGCAGATTAACAGTTATTTCCTAGAATTTGATCATGAGGGTCTTTGTAATTGAAGCTGGAGTACTCAGATATTACTAAAAAAATGTATTTCTGAGAAACACATTCCTTTTTTCCTCCGGTTTAATTTTGTTATCCTCAATCATATGCACGAAATGAAAAAAATCCAAACTTCTATCTCCTCTAGAAAATACATGTCATATCAAAAAGGTGACAAGAGGGGGGGAAAGTAATTAGTGAGTTCACAGAGTTCAGTGGAAAAGTTAAAATGCAGTAACACATTACTTTTCATGTGAAGATTTCACAAGACAAATCTTGCCTGTGTTTTAATTGCATGTGACCCTGGCAGTCCCGCTCTGAAACGAAGTGCCGTAAAATTAAAGATGACAGACACTCAAAACAAGTCTTGTGATCTTGATTAAACTACAAAGACCACACTCTCTCTGCTGTAACTCCGATATCATGGGCTGTTTTATTTGGGGAATTGCTTCATTAATGCCTTCTTTGACTAGACATGTTTATTATTAAAAAAAAATACAGAATATGGCGATATCTTGCATAGCTAAATCATTCAAAAAAGCATATTATAAATGAGGAATGTTTAAATATGTCAAAGACCTAATTCATATTATAAATGCCCATGATGAAATACATATATTAATTACACGTACATATACATGCACGAGTATAAATCACATGCAGATGAATGTGTACACAACCCTCTTTGATACACATGCAAACTACTCTAATCTGGGACTCTTTACTGAAGACCAACAAGCAGGTCAATTCATCTGTCATATTTTTTTATGGCCATGTCGAGTTTCTCAGGCCAACAGCATCTAGAAAATTTAATGTTACCCCATAGAAACGCCATCTGGCAAATACTGTTTGGAATCTTAAACTTTCCAAACATAGTTTGAGAAGAGAATGGATTAGACTCATGGCTGTTAATAGCAGCCCATTCTATCGTATTATATAATATGATATAAATACTTTATATATGACTTTAAAGATACTGCTCTTCTCCTTGCTAAAGAACATTTTAAAATCAAGGCATTGGGAGGGAACTCCTGCTTAAGCTGTCCCAGTGCCCGCTCCATACATTTCCAGAGGCTCTAAAGGAGGGAGACCGGAATGGCAGATACTCCGGGTCAGGCCTGTGTCCTCAACATAATAAGCAGGTCCAATTTTCTTCTGTAGGTTTTACTATTCTTTAAATTTTGGAGATTGCATTATTTGATCCTATTTCATGATTACCATGTTCAATGATATATTTCATGTTAAGGAGTAGGAAAATAGTATATTTGTAACGTGTTAGGCTATATGAATACTAATGTCCAGTGGATTCACCAGACAATCAGTGTTGGGGAGTCGGGTTTCCAGAAATCTTCTTTTCACTGCAGATTCCTGATTTCAAGCAAGTCTTTATAAAAATGTCTCATGTTTTTGGGTTCAGAATACAAATGACAGTTTCTATCCTATCCAATCAAGAGAGTATAGCTGGTATCAGAATGTAAGCAGGTCACCGGTAACCACATGGAAAGCAAGAAGCGTAATGTTTCCTATTATTTTTAACTACAATAATTCTATCAATTTTTCCTATATATGCAAAGAATCTTGTATTTATGAATTCTTTTTTATATACTATATCTTTCAACAAATCAGTCAGCATACCCTTAACAGGAAATGGTTGTTCCTATATATTTCTCAAACCCTTTGTGTAGATCCCTCGGGTAGGGGATATGCTATGTCTTTCATATGCAGGATTTTATTTTGTTAGTAGGACTCAGGATTATGAATGTAATAAGGTATTTATTGGAACCTCATTATGAGTGGTATTGAGTGAGTATAAGACACCGAAAATTCATGTTCACACTGATTCTGTGTCTCAGCCTCTGTCCCAGCCTTAGGGACAGTTCTTATCACCTCTCCCTCTCCGTGCCTCCTCTGTACGTATCTAAGTTTTCATCCCTGCTCCTTGTCTTCACATCCAAAGCAGACTCTTGCCTTAGAGGTTATGGTTCCTGGTACCACTAGACTTCGGCAGACATCAGGACTTTCAGAAAGTTAAGGCTGCATTCTTTGTGATGTTTTTTCACCATATTCTCAGAGAAGTCTGTGTTAATAATCATGGGTCTGGATTGGCTTCTATACTTACCAAAGCCACTACCTTGTGTCCAATTTAAACCTCAGATGGTTCATGATCAATACCATCCTAAATTCCACCAAGCCCTTAGGAGTTCACAAAGGTTTCTGTCCCAGTGTTCCACAGTACAGGCTTCCCCGGGGGATTAAATGTAGATCTAACAAAATCAATTAGTACACATAAGAAAATGAGAAGTCACCCTGAGAGACACCACCATTTGGAATAGGACACAGAAGCACCTGTGAAATTAAGATATTTGCCTGCTATTCGGCAAAGACATTCAGTATCTCAAGAACAAAACCAGTAAATACGCACATCGTCCTTTCTTACATTGCCCACATGTAAACTGTGTCAGCCACATAGCCTATGCCTGCATGGTACTTTGAAGCCATTAGCTGCAATACATCAAAAGCAATGGCATTGCTTTTAATAGGATTACATAGAACCCAAAAGGAAGCAGGAAGACTAGTTGTTGAGTGAGTAAACTGGCCAGTAATTTGAATGTTTAACTAAATGATTGGCTGCCAAATTGACAGGTCATCCACACCGAACTAGCCACCATTCCATGAATTTTCATGACGGGAGCCACAATGGCTTATTTGCATGTGTGAAATTCTGCTGTGAAGCTGGCTTTTAAACTGGCTAGCACAGCCAGAGATATGTTCCATGGTGCCACAAATTAGTGTCCTGGAAGTGCCATCGCATGAAGTTAGCATAGATCACAGCCGGGCCCTTGGCAATTAACAAAATAAATAAATAACCTGAATGAAGGGCTGATCGCAGAGATGAACGGAAGGGCTGATCGCAGAGATGAACCAACTGAAAGGCTGATTGCAGAAATGAACGCACAGAGTAAAAAAATGGGACTAGAATTAAGGCTAGAATGTAAAGAATGGGTGAAGTAGAGATAACGGCAAACTCAGATGAATACCAAAAATGAAGTTCTGTCCAAGATAAAATCTTAAGACCATATTGCAAGAAAACTTTGGGATTTGCAAAGGAGTACGGATAGGGGGTTCTTCTTACACAGCAATGTGCAGTGAAAATTGGACATGATTGTGGAAATGATTAACACACAGATGCTAACAGCTGCTTCGTTATGATACACTGGGACGGTCATGCATGCAACAAACACAAACTCCAAATAGGTGGGTGCTTTACCTGAGGATTTATACTCTAGTCCTGGGAGAATCAATACATCTATAGGCATAAAAGTGAAAATCCCAGGACCTTCTGTCTGCTACCAGCTTCTTTGATGCCATTTTGTAGTGTTTCTCTGACATACACAATGATGTAATATTTGAAAGATGAAGTAATGTCATCTTTGAAAGGCTACATCGTTGTCCAGAGGAATAGAGATAGGAAGTAGCTTTATAAATTTGTACTTCTTTGTTGTTTTGTTTTGTTTTCTTTTTTGAGACAGGCTTTGTCTGTAGCTTTGGAGACTGTCCTGGAACTAGCACTTGTAGACTAGGTTGGCCCAGAACTCACAGAGATTCACCTGTCTCTGCCTTCTGAGTGCTGGATTAAAGAAAGGCGTGCGCCACCACCGCCCGGCTAATATGTACCTTTTAATAAATATTTCCAGCTCCTCCAAATTGAAAAGTTAAGTATTACAAAATTGCCTAAAGTATATACTTACTGAAACATTATAATAGGAAAGTAATAAACCCTTAATGATAAAGATTTGATTATAAAACCAATGCAGGTGATGATGAAATGTTACAGAGGCTTTAGGGAACCAGTTGGTTCAAGTCCCATCAACTAGGGAACCAGTTGTGTGTAAGTCCCATCAATAAGAGAAATCTGCTAAGAGGAAAACCAGGTTACAAAATCATAGGTACAATATTATGCCATTGTTGTTTATATACTGCAGTATGTATGTATACACACAACAAAATATTATCAGTGGTTATCCTTGGGTTGTGAGATTATTGGTAATTAATTTTCTCCCATTGTTCCTGGCACATCCCCAAGTTTTTGCTTTTACCATTTGTTACTTTCATAATTAGAAAAAAATACAAGTGTAATTTTAAAAATATGTAAGTGATAATTTAAGACTATATATGGTAATTGATACAGACAAGACACTCTGAAGAATTTCAAATGAGATCATGTTAAACAGGGGCATGGAGAAGCCAGGAGAGGCTCCAAGACACAAGGGTGTGTTGAAGTACGGCCAAAAGAAGAAGAAAGGAAGGCAGAGACACAGGGTGTGACAGGAGCAAAGGCCTAGCAATTTCCAGAGTGTGACGGGAGCAAAGACAAGACCATCAAGATACGCTTCGGAAGTAGGACCAGTTTGGCCATGAGGGGTCCAGAAGTCCAATCGCTGTGCATCTTTCAGGGATCATCTTTTAAATGGTGGAACTGAGAAAAACAAGGATGCCCTTAATGTGACAAATTTTTCTAGCAAGCAAAAGCACAGAGCTCCAGACATATACTTTGGCTTAGACACCCAGTTTGCATGCCAGCTTCACAGTAGAATTTCACACATGAAAAGATAGGTAAGGGCCAAATTTTGGAAGCCCTAAATGCCAAGCAAGAGAGTTGGACTTGATCCTGTAGGCAGTGGGGGACCTCTGAAGTTTTAGGCAGGGGGGGTAATGAAAGCCAAAGCATTTCAGTCGAGTTATTCTGGCAATACCAGGTGGAAAGACTAAAAGAGAGACGGCTACGTGCATCTTCTTACAGGTTTCTTATATTGAAAAAAATACATCTTTTTTTCTATGATGATTCTGTCTTCTCAATTCGGATTATGAAACCTTTGAGGAAAAACATAAGGCCTTGGAATGGAGAGGTAGCTTGGTGGTAGAGCACTTGCCTAATATACACAAAACCCTTGGTTTGATCCCTAACAACACAGAGATCAGGATGGGGGAACAGAAGGGAAGGAAAGAAGTAAAGGGGAGGGAAGTAAGGGGAGAGGAGGGGAGAGGCAAGAGGAGGGGAGGGAAGGAATTGGAATGGAAGGGAAGGGGGAAAGGAAAGGGGAAAGGAAGAGAAGGGAAAAGGAAATGGAAGAAGGGAAGGGAAGGGAAGGGAAGGGAAGGGAAGGGAAGGGAAGGGAAGGGAAGGGAAGGGAAGGGAAGGGAAGGGAAGGGAAGGGAAGGGAAGGGAAGGGAAATAGTGAACCACTGTTAAATAGTGTCAGATCTGAGTCAGATCCTTAAAGGAGATTTCCTATTCTTTGAATCTCATTGGGATAATCCATAAAGTGGGGACAGGAGTACCTAATTAACAGAATTGCAAAATGGTCAGTGTGAAGTTATAAGAATGTATAAGTCTAAGGGGGAAGTGTTCATTGTTAACTATTGCTCTAAAGATTGCTACCATTTCTGAAACTGTTACTAAGATAAGCAATTTTAACAAATGAAATGATTATTATATTTGCTGTTGACTCTCTCATCTAGGCATTGAGTGGGAAAGGGTAAGACCAATATAATTTGGAAGATATTACTCTATCAGCAAGAAGGGCATTGAAAAGATTCAAAGGACAAAATCTGACTCTGCTGTGCCCCAAACATAAATAACTCAGCAGGGAAAAGACAGGGTTGTTGGAAGCCAAAGAAATCTTAAGTAAATTAGAAAGAAGAAGCTGACTGGAGTAACCGGGTACTGAGCTACATTCCCATCAGGGAAAAAAAAAAGGAGAGAGAGAACAACAATGCCTGGCAGAAACTCTTTTAACTTCCAGTTGACTTTCTTCTGATCAGTATTAATTCAGGACAACCTGACTTTGTAATGTGTCTGATATATAGCTCGAACAAACAGATAGCTTTATGGTTTGGAGTAAACTCATGCCCAAGATCTTGGGTGGGAAACATAGAAAGCCAACCTGGAACAACTCATGGTGCCAAAAGTCAAGGAACCACCGAAGACTAATGGATCATTTCCAATGGACAAAACGGCCACCTTGAGGATGCTCCGACTAGCCTGAGGCTGTAAATAGAATGAATTGTATACACAAAATATGTCCTTGAGATCTAGGTAGTAATATTCATGCAAAGAAGGAAATACAACTTCATCAAAAGGAAAAGAACGAGTACTGGGAAAACCTAAAAACACTCCGATGAATGGCTATAAAGCAAACAAGTCAAGCATTAATTCTGACTTCCTCATTTCAATAGTATTTCAGAACAGCCAAATAATTACTGAAAGAGTAAATTTTTGTAGATGAGTTCCAGGTAAGAAATGTAAGGGGGGGGGCTCAAACGCCAGCTGAGTAAGTGAAGCCTTTGTCATTCAAGCATGAATACCAACCCCGAACCCACCTAAATTGAGACAGAGCACTTCAAGTGAGCATTCTTGAAGTGAGCTGGGAGAGGAGACAGGAAAGTCCCCTGAAGTTCTCGGGCCAACTACCCTGGGTTCTCATCAACAGACTGTCTCCAACAAGGTGGAAGGTTAAGATTGACAGCAGAGGTTGACCCTTTGACCTCCATGTGTATGACATGGCACGTGTCCACACCCATACTTGCAAACACAAATACATATGCTACACATGAAAATAACTAGATAGATGATAGATAGATAGATAGATAGATAGATAGATAGATAGATAGATAGATAGATAGATAGAACAACAAAAAAATCTATGCCTATTCAGCAGTAAATGGATGAGGTGCACACAGCACCTGAGTGTTGTTTTCTGGCATGTCTACACCTATCCAACAGTAGACAGATGAAAGCGCACAGCACCTGAGTGTTCATTTTCTGGTATTTGCAAATACTAACATTTTCTCGCCTTAGTTCCTCTCCTCACCACTTGTTTGCTTGAGCACGTTAGTGCACTTTGAAATATCATTTCAATTGGCTTATAAATATTTTTCAAAGATACCTGAAAAAGAAAAGTCCATGTTCTACAGCTACAGCCTCAGAAATACATGGGATGTAAAGTAAAAATAGATCTCACTTCACCACTCAGTCACGTGTTAGCTCATGGAAGGATAAAGGACAAGCTAACGTTCATGAGTCAGATGGGGGACAGAGAAAGCAATAACCTTGGCTCTTACTGTGGTCTTAGTACCATGCAATGACTATGCACACCATTCCAATGGCTGAAGCTCACAACGCTCAGTATATTTTATCTGACTTGACAAGAGGATCCCTGCTTCCCTCTCTGGGTAAATCCAAAGCCTGACAATCTTCCTACCTTCCCTACCACAAGACTGCCCTCAAGTATATATCTAGGAAGGAATAAAATAAAATTGAAAGGTCACAAAAGAAAATGCAGAAGGTGTTTTTAAGTTCATATCATCTCTCCCTTCCCTTTAAATAAAAACTTCTACACATAAATCGACTCCCCCAGGTGAGCAGGAAATGGCTGAATAGCAAACCTCTATACCCATGAAATTGATGTTTTTGTTATCTTACAAACTCCCAAGAAAGGATTGAAGAGACCTATGATGTCAGAGTTTCTGTTATTAACAGTATTCTGCTCAATATGAATGTTTTAAAGCTCACAGATGGACATTCATCAAATCTAACAACGCTGTCTCAATAAGGAGGAAAGAGTAAGTATGTGTATTAGTACTAAATTCTATTTTTCCACCAACTTCAGTTTTAGTTTCCCTATCTGAGGTCCTAGCTACATACTTTGAAAACAGAGTTTCGCAGAGTCTCGGAATCCTCTTGGCTTTCTACCTGGTGGCAGGAACACCAGAAACCTAGCACAGAAAGAAAAGAGGCAGCCACGTAGCATTTTTAAGATATACAAAGGGATAATCCCCACCAGGTATTTTGCCTTTTTTTATGCCATTGTACTAAAAGTCACAGAGTCTCTTTGCGGGAGTATGAGAAAAAGCCTGCGGAGCATCATACCCGTTGTCTGAGATAGTTCATCACCTTTATACAACCATGATCACAGTAGCCTTGATCTGCCTTTGTCACCATCAACCAAGAAAGACCTACTGTTTGGAGGCTGCAAAGAGTGGAGTGGGTAAAGTGGACTCCAGCTCCTCGCGACAAGGTGAGAAAGCTCCTCATTACATAGACGAGGGAGATGAGAGACAAAGCCCACACGGAGATGTACACCTAGAGAAATGTCACATCACTGGAAAGTTCACATAGGAGATGCCATCCAGCTGCTGTGGGGAAGACAGAACTGAAATAAATCCTGAAATAAGAGTCTTGACTACTTCACCATGCTTACTCTTAAGACTAATCCAAAATTCAGAGAATAATTGTTAATATTACTTATTTGCTGCTTCATATCTTCCCAAGTTTTCAAGTGATACTTTTTACACACTCTCTGAAGAAACACATATTGGGGCTGGAGAGACAGCTCAGATGTCAGAGCATGTCGCGCTCTTGCAAAGACCGTCATAGTCTGATTCCTAGCACCCATTACAAATAATCATAGCCCCAAGGAGAGCTAGTGCCTCTGGACTCTGAATGCTCGCCCTCGCGTGCTCAAATGCATACAAACACACACACACAATTAAAAATAATCTTTTTTATAAGAAAAAGAAGATACGCACAATAATAATAATAATAATAAACTTCTTTGAACTTATCCAATCCCAGTCTGTAGGAACAATGCTGCGCAAGGAACGCTATGACTTTATAGCCATAGTGGCTCTTAGACTGGCTTAAATACAGTTTTCGCTAACCAAATGTTTGGATGAAAAGGAAACCTCTTGGAAATCAAAAGGCTGAAATGAAAAATCTGAAAGTTAAAGATGTACTTTGGAGTCAAAGTCCAGTAGATAAAAATCATATCATAGGAAAGCTCCCAGCACTGGGGTCAAGTAAACACAGCTTTCACAATGGCGCTGTCGTCCACAAGCTGTGTAACCAAGTGTACTTCGCTTCCCAATCTAAGTGTTCTCACCTATAAAAAGGGGATTGTAAAACCCACCTCAAAGAGTTGGTGATGACTGCAACACATAGCCAGTGGCCGGATGTGACTCGCTCCTCAATAGATGACGTTTATGTTTGCCACTTTTATGTGGAGACGGGGGCAGAGAGCAGCCCTACAAGAACAGGGGAAAGATATTTGAGTTTGTGCACAGATGTTTTCCTTTCTATTTCCACATTCCACGCCACTGCCGTCTGACCCTGAAACACAGACGCCAGCCAGAAGGAAGCCCACCCAAGAATCATAAAGGCAGATGCCAAATTGAATTAGTTAACTCCTGATTTCAATATAAAGACATTATATTTTATGAATCAAGACCTTAAGTTCTGCTAAGATCACAGGTACATAGTAGTCTTTAATTTAGCTTTTTTTTAATGCTTAAAGTACAGAAATTATTAAGAAAAATATATTGAACGTGGATCAATCCACATAACAGGAAAATGTTGGATCTCTGTCAGATCTATTTCAGACTTCTTAAATAAAAAGTGCAGCTTGGTGAGTAAAATCAAAGGCTTCTTGTTCTCTGCTGAATTCTCATTCTCTTCATATCTAAAAAGTAACAATGATGTTGAGCATGGGGTGGATACTTCCAGAAAGTGTATATATCAAGCTATTACAGTGTGATATACTTACGTAATCACTACACATGCTAGTGTAGCGTTCTATCTTTGTACATGGATGTTCTGTGTATGATTCTTAAGCTTACTTTTTTGGCTCTTGCTTTTAAAACCCAAGCATGCCAAGAAAAATAGGTGAAGTTTTTTTTCTCATTTTAAATGCAATTTCCTAATTAAATTTAAACAAAGTCTACTTGGAACAGGAAAAAATAGGACAATACTTTTCAGCAGACTTCTGAAGACATGCATACATGATTCTAGAATTGCTTCTGTTTCTTGACCTCCTTTAGGGATGTTTCCTTGTACCTACCACTTCCTCTAGGCCTTGTTATGATCCATGCATTCTGTCGATTAGGTCAGCCAACCAGTCAGTCAGTCAGTCAATTGATCAATCTACGCTCTTACACAGGGACTTCAGTGTTTTGCATTATGAAGATACCAAAAAGATTAAGGTGGGAAAAATTGCCTCCTTCAAGAAGCTCATCATCTTCTTGGAGGGATGTGCAACCTGTAAATAATGGAAGAAATAAACAAGTGGTTTCGGCCTCCAACTTCCTCCCTTACAAAATGAAGACATCACATCCCGAAAGCAAGGCGTGTGGTGATTTGACAACTGCTTCAGGAAGAGTAGACAGGGAGTCTCTCTGGGGAGTGCTTGCTTTAGAATGGGAATTTTAGCCACAACTGTGGAATAGCAATATGACACAGCTGCGGATGCGCACTTGGTGCGCAGGCAACCTAAAGAATGAAAAGGACTCACTCACTCTCAGTCAAGACCCCATGCAAATAAGAGACAATGATGACATGAACGAGGAGGGAAACAACGGAGGTGAAAATAAATGGAAAGGTATCAAAGCCATGCCTTGGTTGATCCTAGTGAATGAATGGGTATAAATCAAGGAGCTCGTTCAGGTGTTTGGTCTAAGATGCCAGAGGGTAGTGAGATTTACTGATCTGTGAAGATTGTAAAAGAGGATAGCTTATAGAGATAGAGAACAAAGACTTACTATTGCTTTAAATTTGAGGTGATTTTGATGGTTAACACATGCCCTACAGGACACTGTAAGTGGTCCACATGTGCCTCATGAAAGAAGTCAAAACAGATATAGAAACATAAACTCATAGCTGTAGCATAAACTCATGGCACAAAGTTAGGCTGTGTTGCAAAAGGAGGAAGAAAAAATGGTACGCTAATGAACATGCAAAACCGGGCAGGGGAAAGTCCACGAGACTTCAGCCTGAACCAAATAGTTACAGACAACCGAGTAAAGCTGGACACAGGGAGGCAGTTCTCCTTGGGAAAGAGAATACCAGTCGGTTGTCCAGTGCCAAACAGTCAGCCCTGAAAACATATAGGCAAGTAATATTATATGTACTCAACAAATTATATTTAGGAACATATATGTGTGTGTGTGTGTGTGTGTGTGTGTGTTTATGCAAATACTGCATGCAAAAACAACTATTGGAAAAAGAGGCCATGAATTTAAAAGAGAGTAGGGAGGGATATATGGAAAGTTTTAGAGGGAGGAATGGGAAGGGGAAGATGTAATAAAATATGATCTCAAAAACAGACAAAACAAAACAAGAAAAAGTGGTCCAGGATTGATGCTGTAAACATAGCAACATTTTGAGGAGGAAAAAAATTGTAGTTATTGAAAATTACTAGACAATAACCAACAAGTTAGAGAGAGCTCCCAGGAAATCTGATGTCAAAGAAACCAAAAAGTAAAAGAGTGACAGGTACTCTTTTACTGGAGAAAGAAACAGCCAGTCTAGGATTGGACTAGGAAGTAGGGAAGATAAAAAAAATGAATGGGAAGTAGAGACAGGAACGTACATTTTAGGAAAAAAATGTTTGAAGAGGAGGAGAGGCATGAAGTACAGGAAAGGGTCAAGTTATCAAAAAGGCTCGTCTGCCTGTGGAAGATGCATTAGCATTCTGATGTGCTAGTTGGATCTAGAATAGAAGAGGACACTAATGACAAAAGAAAGAACCACAGCAGGACTAAGTCCTCAAGAAGCTGGCACAAGAGGAAAATCCATGCAAAGGATGTGAGCCATAGGCTCATGCGCAGCTGGGCCAGAGGATAAACAACAGGAAGATAAGGAAGTACCTCTGGTCAGATCCCTTATCCTCAAACTCACATCTCAAACTCACATTTCTTCTCTCTCAACACTGATGTTGCATTATTACTACTGTTGTTGTTATTGTTATTATTATTATTATATCACACAATACAACCCACCTGCAGTCCCCCTGCCACCTCCCCTGTTCCCCAGATCCATTCCTCCTCCATTTCCCTTCAAAAAGGAATAGGCCTCCCAGAGATAGCAACTGAACACAAAATACAATAAGACTATTCACAAACCCTCATATCAAAGCTGGGTAAGGCAACCAATAGAAGGAAAAGGATCCTAAAAGCAGGCAAAAGTGTCAGAGAAAGTCCAACAAAAATATCAAGCTGGCTGAGCCAGTGACCTCTGCCACAGCAGGTTCAAAAGAGCAACCTCTGAGGGAGCAGGCCTGAGCCAGTGACCTCCACAGGAACAGGACTGACTCAGCAATCTCTGTGGGACCAGGCCCAGGCCAGCGACCTCTGAGAAACCAGGCCTAGGTCAGTGACCTCTGTGGGACTGGGCACAAGCCAGTGACCTCCATGTGAGCAGGTCTGAGCCAGCAACCTCTGTGGGACCAAGTCCAGGACAGCAACCTTTGTAGGAACAGGCCAAAGCTAGTGACCTCCACCAGAGCAGGCCTGAGCCAGTGACCTTCATCGAACCAGGCCTGAACCAGCTACCTTTCCTAGAGTAAGCCTGAGCCAGCAACCTCTGCCAAAGCAGGTATGAGGGAGCAATCCCTGAGGGAGCAGGCCTGACCTAGTTATCTCTGTGGGACCAGGGCCTGAGCCAGCAACCTCCTCAGGAGCAGGAGTTAACCAACCACCTCCATGGAACCAGGCTTAAGTCAGCAACCTCCACAGGTTCAGGCCTAAGTCAGCAACTTTCATGGAAGCAGGCCCCACCAACCACCAGGATAGCAGAGCAACCTCTGGGAGTGCCAACCAACCTCCAGGAATACCACGTGACCTCCAGCTTGACTGGAACCATGGCCCCAACTCCCCCATGAGAAGCAACCATGTGAGCCTTGGATCCACTGGCACTTGGAAGAATAATCACCAGAGACATGACCCCAACCACCCCAATCAGAGGAAAAGATGGGTGAATAAGGTAAGAATACCCTCAACACCACAAAGAACAACACAACACCAACAAAAACTAGTGGCTCTCAAACAGCAAGACTTGAACAACCCAATACAGATGAAGCAGAAGAAAAAAAACTAAAAAATAACTTTGGGAGAATGTTTGAGGCCCTTAAAGAAGAAATGAAATTTTTTCTCAAAGAAATGAAAGAAAAGATAAACAAAAATAAAAAGATACAAACAAATCCCTTAAAGAAAACAAAGAAAAGACAATCAAACAGATGAAAGAAATTATTAAAGGCTTGACAACCAGAATAGAACAATAAAGAAATATAAACTGAGGTAATTCTGGAAACAGATAATATGGAAAATAGATCAGGAACCACAAGTGCAGAATACACGAGATAGAAGAGAGAATCTCAAGCTTTGAAAATATGATAGAGGAATTATACTAATCAGATAAAGAAAGCATTAAATCTAACAGAAGTTTAACACAAAATATCCAGGGAATATGGGACACCCAGGAAAAACCAAGCCTAAGAATAAAAGAGATAGAAGAAGGAGAAGTCCAGCTCAAAAGCACAGAAAATATATTCAACAAAATTATAGAAGAAAATTTTCCCAACCTAAAGAAAGATATGAATACGAAGATACAAGAACACCAAATAGACTAGACCAAAAACCACATAGTAATTAAAACACTAAACATACAGAATAAAGAAAGAATATTAAGAGCTGCAAAGAAAAAAGGCCAAGTAACATATAAAGAGAGACCAATCAGAATTATACTTGATTTCTCAATGGAAACAATCAAAGTCAGAAGGTCCTGGTAAAGCATTATGCAGACATGAAGAGACCACGAATGCCAGCCCAGACTACTATACTCAGCAAAACTTTCAATTACTGTAGATGGACAAAACAAGATATTCCTTAACAGATCCAGATTTAGCCAGTACCTATCCACAAACGCAGCCCTACACAAAGTACTAGAAGGAAAACTCCAAACCAAGGAAGTTTACTACATCCATAAAAACACAAACAATAGATGGTCTCACAGCACCAATTCCAAAGAAAAGGAAAACACACAATAACATCACCAACGAAAACTAAAATAATAGGAACTAGCAATGACTGGTCATTAATATTCCTTAATATTAATGGACTCAACTCACCTATAAACAGACACAGGCCAACAGACTGGATATGAAAACAGAATTCACCCTTCTATTGCATTCACAAAACACATCTCAACCTCTAAGACAGACATCACTTCAGAGGAAAAGATTAGGAAAAAAAAATTCCCATCAAATGGACCTAAGAAACAAATTTTAATAGCAAACAAAATAGATTTCAACCTAAAATCAATCAAAAGAGACAAAGAAGGACATTTTTATAAGTCACAGGAAAAATCCATCAAGAGGAAATCTCAATACTGAACATCTGTGCCCCAAA